>NC_090297.1:88347348-88650378 GCF_039906515.1 Pseudorca crassidens | reverse complement strand
AGATTCAGTACAATTCCTATCAAAACCCCAGCTGCCTTTTTTTTGGGCAGAAATTGACAAACTGATCCTAAAATTTATATGGAAATGCAAGAAGAGACCCAGAGTAGCCAAAACAACCTTAAAAAAGAATAAAGTTGGACAATTCACATGTTCCAATTTCAAAATGTACCCAAAAGCTACCTTAATCAAGACTGTGTGGTTCTAGCCCTAAGGACAGACATATAGATCCATGAAACAGAATTGAGAGTCCAGAAGTAAACTCTCAATTGATTGTTGACAAGGGTGCCAAGACAATTCAACAAAGAAAAACAATCTTTTAGCAAATTCTATTGAGAAAAGCAGACATTTATATACAAGAAAATGACATTGGACCCAGACGTCACAACATACACAAAATTGACACAAAATGGATCGCAGACCTAAATTTTAACCCCCAAATTTAAGGATGGTTCCTCATGAGAAAATCAATGTAATTACTAATTTTAAATTAACTAAAGCAGGAAAAAAAATGATTATTTCAATAGATGCAGAAAAAAAAGAAATAGGGCTTCCCTGGTGGCGCAGTGGTTGAGAGTCCGCCTGCCGATGCAGAGGACATGGGTTCGTGCTCAGGTCCGGGAAGATCCCACATGCCGCGGAGCGGCTGGGCCCGTTAGCCATGGCCGCTGAGCCTGCGCATCCGGAGCCTGTGCTCCACAACGGGAGAGGCCACAACAGTGAGAGGCCCGCGTACCGCAAAAAAAAAAAAAAAAAAAAAGAAAAAAAAGAAATATCCTTAACTTGATAAACCAGTTTTATCAGAAACAGACCACAAACATCAGACCCAATGGTAAAACTTTAGTAGCGTTCTTTTATTAAAGCAATGGTTCTGAACATTTACTGCACACTAAAGTTGACTGGAGAGCTTCAAAACATGCTGATGTTTGGGTCTCTTCCTCCAGAGATTCTGATGTAAATATTCTGGGATTAAACCTGGGCATCAACGTTTCTTTAAAAGCTACCCAGGTGATTATCCAGGTTGACACAATGATATAAGCTATAAGTATTTCTAATGAACATTGTTCTAGAGGTCCTGGCTATGTAATTAAGACAAGCAGGAATAATTGTTTTCATTCTTAATAGTGAGAAAAACTTTTCAAATACCTAAAAATGAACCAAATGAAAAATATAAAGATCTTTATTAAAGTGCCTAAGACAATTTAATAAAGGACTGAAAATATAAGATGTTAATTCTCTGCAATAAACATAAAGACAATGCATTCCCAATCAAATCCCAAAAAGATTTTTCATAAAACTTGACTAGCTGATGAAAAATACCAAATGAGCAAGACAGGCCCAAACAACTTTGGAGGGAAAAAAAAGAGAGAGAGAGAGAGATGGGATTAACCCTACCAGATATTAAAACATAAAGTTTACAGCAATTATTCCAGTGTGATAGTGGGGTGGCCAAAAATAAACAGGCCAGATCTGATACATAAAGCAATTTAATATAGGGTAAAAGTCTCCTTTTATATCAATGATGTAAAGAGCAGATTAATAAATGGTGCTTAGAAAACTGCTTATTCATTCACACCGAGAAAAAAAAGTCCTAACTCACCCCATCACAAAAATAAATTACATACAGATGAAGGACCAAAGTAGATAGGAAAAAACCATAAAACCAAAGTTTTCATAGTATTAAATAATAAGAGAATACGTTTATGACCCAGGGACAGAAAATTCCTTAAACAAAGCAGAAAACATACCACAAAATATATGACAGAAAAACTAGACTATATCCAAATTAAAAACCCCTATATAAAAGCTTAAATAGACAAGCCATAGACTGGGAAAAGATATCTGCAACACATAAAACAAAGAATTAATATACAAAATATATTAAAAATGCTTGTAAGGGGATTAACAATAAGAAAAACAGGCAAAAAAAAAAAGGGGACAATTCCAGAAAAGGAAAAAATCTGAATGGCCTAAAAACATACAGAAAGATTTTCAACCACACTACTAGGCAAAGAAATACCAAATAAAATGATATCATTTTTATCAAAATATCACCAAAATGGTTTTAAACCCATAATATTAAGTTTTGATACGGGTGACAGAATACTAGTACTTGAATTTTTTGCTGGGGTAAAAGTGAATGAGTCATCTGGAGGGCAAATTGCTAACATCTATTGAAACTAAAAACTAGATATCCTGTGTTCCAGCAATTCTACTCATATTCCAGCAGACTGCAATTCAAAGAACTTTCTGTGATGATGGAAATCTTCTACATTTGCTGTCCAAATGGTAGCCCTATGTGACTACTGAGCACTTGAAATGTAATTAATATAACTGAGGAACTGAATTCTTAATTTTATTAAATTTAATTAACCATAATGTAAACTTAAATAGTCACATGTGACTAATGACTACTGTATAGGATAGCACAGCTTTGGAAAAACACTTGCATGTGTTCACAAGGATATGCTTCATATGGAACTGCAAAAAACAAGAAACGACTTAAATCCATAGAAGACTGGTTAAATAAACCATGGTAACCCACACCATGGAGTTTTGTGTTTCTGTTAACAAGAGAAGGTACACTGATGGATACCAGGTGGAAGGATCTCAAAGACAGATTGTATGATAAATTTCATACCCCCATACACTGTAACTTTTTAGTAACTAGATTTGTACTGTGGTTTTGATATTTGTTTGTTTTATATAAATGATATCATACTAAACAGATGAGCTACAGAGGTCTGCAAGTATCCACACCAAGCTGATAACATGCACAACTCTGAGAAGCCACTAAGAGGGAGGGACATGGAGAAGCGGGAAGGATTGTTCAGGAAGACATTAATATGAGTCTATTAACATATTACTTTCTTTATTAAAAGTCAGTATAGTAAGTTAAACTTTAAAAATTATCAATTTTCAAAAGTGACTATGACAGAAACCAGAAATGAAGAAACAAAGGGTTCTAACCATCATACCAGAGCCATGAGAATGTCCATGACCTCCATGCTTGAAAACAAATATTCCTACTAGGTTTACCAAAAACCCAAGAATTGAAACAAGAAGCAGTCTCTCATGGTGTACATCTGGAGGGGCTAATGCTCTCTAGAAAATACAGAATACAAACAAATTGCATTGATATAATTTCTGACTGATCAACTGGTAAATTTATTTTCAGAATTAAAATCACTCCAAAATTATCTGCCAAAACAGTTAATAAAAATAAAACCATTGCTCACATACTGTAGAAAAGGTAACAGTTACTATTCTTAAATAAATACATTTAAAAGCATGAACATTTGGACTAAAACCATCCTTCTTCAGAATCTTAAAATACTGTCATTAATTTTCAGTTGATTAATCTTTAAATTTTCTCTTTACTGTTTTAATATACAAAACATTCAAGATTCATTGGCAAAATCCTCACATTCTATCTTAAGAACTCTTCCAACAGACCTCACTACAGGGACTGTGTGTTTACTTTTCATGAAGTGTCAACACTTCATTCACAGCTTGTAAAGCACTATTATTTGTTTTCAATTTGAAGTAGTTTCACATATAATTTTTTCAATTACTTTATAAGTTCCTCCTGTACACACATAATATTTTATCTAATCCAAGACTGGCCTCAATAAATAATGATAGTGTGAAAAATAGCTCTATTACAAGTATCTTTAGTTAGTAAATATTTTCATTATAGAAACATAATTTACTGACTCTAATTATTATCTACTATACCTCAACTCCTTCTGAGAAAATAAAAAAAGCAGTGAAGATCAAAAACAGGCCGTTGACAAAACCAGCCAGAACTTCCGCTCTAACATACCTAAAGAAGAGCAAACAACTGAATTAAGTTAGTTCTTAAAAATCAAATCACAAATTCATATATTCAGAGGTCCTAAACCATACTATATGGTTATAAGCAGCCAACGAAGTCCCAGTGTTTATAGTATGTTTTATTGTACATATAGCATAAAATTGAGAAAATAAAATTATGAGTTATATTTAACAGCAGAATGCCATAAAATATATAGATTTCTACAAAAGACATTTTTAGAGTAAGTAGGTTTAGACAGACCTTTCACAGAAATATAAATCTCAAGCTGCCAGTGGAGAAGGAAGGACAGGACCAGATAAGTGGGCAAAGAAGGAAGGATACAAAGATAAAAAGTAGAAGAAGAGACCTTGAAAAAGGGGTTTTTATAACTTGTTAATTCCTTCTTTTCTAAGAACTCCTTATGCTTTCTGCTTTGTACCTTTCAGCTTTCAAATCTTTGGCAAGGGGAGCTTTGACTGAAGGAAAACATAATTATTTCTGAATTATCCCAGAGACAACTTGAGATTTATATTTCTATCACTCTTCTTCTAAGATTAATAAATTTAACAAAAACTTTTCAATTACCTATTTTTAGAATCAATTCTAGCTTCACATAATTCTAATTAAACTATTTTTAAAATACCTCTCTTTTTCTCCATGGGCTTCTGAAGCTTTCTGCTTCCTACCTGTGTGAAGCATTGGGGAAAGATTTTATTTTTCCATGAGGTATATTTGGCTTAGTTAAAGTCATTAAAACAACTTTAACTTGGCAGTTTTACATGTTCAGACATTATTTAAAGGGTGCTGACAGCAATTAATGACTCTGGTTCTTGAACAATGTTAACAGGAGCATCAAAAAGCTAGACTTCCTAGCTTTCTATGTTAATTTCTAGATAATACAATTTTCACTGCAAAAAATATTTTTAAAGAGAAAAAACTCTTTAAAATATACTCCATATGGTTATGTTGAAGCTTGTCTGTTAAGTACATTCCAACATAGTGTATATTTCTACACTCAGAAATACTGCATATGTCTACCTTCTAATACATATATGTGAATTAAATTAGTATCTTATTTGTCAAAGCAAACACTTTTTTTTCATTAAATTCAAAGAATTCACTGCCTGCTTTCCACAATCCATACTTAGGAATTTATCTAATATATCAACAGTGTTACTGTCCAAGAAATAAAAAACACTTTCTTTTAACCCACCCTTCTAATCCCATAGCTAATGCTTGATGGAAAGCCTTTTGTCCTTGAGTTCCATTAGATTTCAAGATCAAAGGCAGGAGTGTTTTTCAGGCATCTTTTTGTCCCTAATGCTTAGCTTAGTAGGTGCTCCATAAATTCTGATAAATTGTTGGGCTAAAGTGATTTTAATTAGGTTTAATATATTTGCTAAAGTTGACTGCAGGATTAAAATGAAAAACTTGTGAAATCTAGACACACTTGCTTTTCCAAACACACTGTGTTTACCTGAACAGACTGAGTCTTGGAATTAAAACATACGATCCATGAATGTGCTATTGCCTATTTAGTATGATGGTATGTGGATTCTTTAGCCAGGGAGAAAAAGATACAAATATATGTACATATGTATATAAGCATGCACATATGCATCTATCTACCTATCAGATATGTATTACTTTTTTTTTTTTTTTTTGGCGGTACTCGGGCCTCTCACTGTTGTGGCCACTCCCGTTGCGGAGCACAGGCTCCAGACGCGCAGGATCAGCGGCCATGGCTCACGGGCCCAGCCACTCCGCGGCATGTGGGATCCTCCCGGCCCGGGGCACGAACCCGCGTCCCCTGCATCAGCAGGCAGACTCCCAACCACTGCGCCACCAGGGAAGCCCCAGATATGTATTACTTTTATTCTAGCTTTGCTATTTCAAAATTAGGAGTGTGACAATACACAGAGATGACTTTACATAAAAAAAATACTGAAAAGTTTTTGCTGCCTTTCAGATTCTGCCTATGGTTTCTACTATTGCAGTCAGCCTGCTATTCTGATCATACTGAATTAGGGGTTTGGGGATTCATCACTGGCTTAGCCTACTCAGTGTAATTCTGTTATACTGGCACCTACATTTACTGCTGCTACTTACTACTATAGCAATTACTAATAGTTTCAAATGTTACATCAGCTTTTTTCCCCTAATTTTTCCCTTCTCAAAAGAAAAAAAAGCAAATAAGGAGAAGACAGGATAAACAAATTTAAAAATGTCAAGAATATTACTCTCGTATATTTTAGTTAAAGTTGAATCAGTAAAACCTGCTATGGTACTGAAGGTATTCAAAGCTATTTATAAAAACTATCTTATACCAGGAGATTATGCATTCTAAATAGAGAACAATAGATACCCTAAGAATTAAGGAATTGAGGAGAATTCTTATAGTTAGTTACTGTCTATCCAAGAAGATTGCTTAATAAGATACTCTAATTAGATATTTTTATGTAAAATATGTATGAATTACTAATTTTCCAACACAAAATTTTAACTTCACATACAACCTTTAGTAATTCAAAATATACTTAAGAGTCTTTTGATTATACAATGCCATGGAATAGGTTCTTTTCTGAGCTTTTGAGCTGTTTGGATTTATAAATAAACAGGATCTCTTGCTCTATAAATATAACATAATACTATTTTTTGTCTCACTTTTTATAATGTTACAAGTAATCATACCACTTGGGTTATACCCCAAATCAGCAAGTCCTGTCACAGAATTTCACATATCTCTCTTTTAGCACTTGTCACACAATGTATAGTTATCATAGGATTTTTACAGAACTGTTTCCCCATCAGACCACAAGTTCCTCCAAGGCAGACGTCATATCTTATTCATTTTTATATCATTACAAGTAGCACAGTATTCAAATCATATTGGGCCCTCGATAAACATCTGAAGAGAACAAGAGCACGTGCAAGAAGCAGAGAGTGTGTAATTACTCAAGAACAAAGCTAGCTAGAAAGCAAAGCTAGAAAGAAAGAGGAAGTAGTGGGGGAGCACCAGTAGAAGAGAGAACCAGGGGCACAAGAAACAGTGCATGTAAGAGGGTGGATGTGAACAGAAGAGA
This sequence comes from Pseudorca crassidens, assembly GCF_039906515.1. Lineage (NCBI taxonomy): Eukaryota > Metazoa > Chordata > Mammalia > Artiodactyla > Delphinidae > Pseudorca > Pseudorca crassidens. The sequence continues at coordinate 88,643,481 of NC_090297.1, read as the reverse complement.
GAGAATGAGAGGAACTGCACAGGAAAGAAAGTGCACAGGCAAGGAGAATCAGGGAAAGAAAGAAAGAGAGCCTGGGAAAGGGAGAGAAAAAAAAAAAAACAACTACAGCTGAAGAGGTTAAGGGGTGGGGAAGATGGGATGAGAAAGAGTCTTAGCCATACAGTGCTACAGCATAGAGGAAGAGGAGGAGAAAGCAAAGAATAAGAGAAAAGAAGAGAGGGAGGGAGAAAGGGAAAATGGAGAGTAGAAGGGAGAGGGAGAGAAAAAGACCATGAGCACAGACCCAAGTAACTAGAAAGAAAGAACAGGAAAGGAAAGAAGGGAGTTGAGAAGTAAAAGGGAGAGAATGAGTATGAGTATGGGGAGACAAATGAGAGATGGAGTGAAAACAGGAAAGACAGCAAAGAAAGGAGGGAGTGCAAGACAGTACTCACAAGGGAAAGCGAGGGGAGGGGAAGAGACAGGGCAATAGTCAATAAGTAAGCAGGTGAGGGGGGGAGCAGGAATGAGAAAGTGGGTGGGAGAGAGAAAGAGAAAGAGGATATTAGTTCTGAGCGCTACTTATTTACACATAAATATAATTACATTGTAAAACAGTCTATGAGCTCAAAAAAAGAGAAAACACTCAGGCAGAGTAAATCAAATAATGGAAACTCCATTGCTGCCCCCAATCAGAGATGGCAGAAAGCAAACTCTGCCTCTAACGTTACTAGGCTCAGAAGTGAGACCAGCCCCTTCGGCATAAAAACACTTTCCAAATATTTAGTTAATTGTACATATTCAGCAAAAGTAGGGGAAGTACTTTACATAAAAGCAGAGCTGAAGACAATAAGTAAACAAAATATCAACCAAAAAAGAAAACTAAAGAAACATGACCATTTTCATATACTGAAACTTTCTCTTTTTCCTCCTTCTTCAAAAAAAAACAAAACCAAAAAAACAGATTAAGAGTTGAGAAATTTCCCTATCTAGTAACAATCTCACCTGAAAATTTCTGGTAAAATCAAGATGCAAGAGAACTCAGATGCAAAAAAAAAAAAGTACACATTGCAGATTCCAATTATATATTGTCCAAAAACAGGCAAAAGTCACCTATGGAGTTAGGAAAGCGGGAAGGTGAGTATTAAAGAACTAGAAGGAGGCATGAGGGGTTTTCAAGGGTTCAAGTTAGACAAATGTATTCAATTGTGAAAATTCATTGAGCTTGAATTTTATATATTATTTTCTGTATTTCTTATACTTCAATAAAAATGTTTTTAAAAAGTCTTACCCATAAGAGAAAGCATCATTATCTCTCCATTTTGAAATAACGGACGCTGCCAATCCAGCCAAAATGGCAGTGCTATCGAAAAACATGTGAAAAGAGTCGGAAATCAAACCTAAGCTGGAAAAGAACAAACACATTGGCATATTATAATAATAACCAAATAGTAGTCATCCTTTTCTAAAAATCTAAGATCCAGCCTCTGCTCATCAGGAACTAATCTTCTAAAAAGACAACATTAAAATATGATATATTGAAAAACATTAAAGATAATTTTTAAGCATCTAAGAAGAAACCCTCATACCCCTTGCCAAAGGAAAAGCCCAGCTGCTACTGAAAGAAGGATAGGCATCTGTCCGCCCTCTGATGACTAGCTAAGGTCAGCTGTTGGAAGAGGTGCAGGACCCTTGCTCCTTTTCTTGATACACGGCTGCGGGGAGGGGTGGGGAAATGGGCAGGAACATTAATAACACCCACTCTGACACTCAGGGGGAAAAGGCCTACCTAATGTTGAGGCTGCAACAGGAGAATGAAATATTCATCCCCCCACTTCCCCACCCAAAGCCTTGCCTAAAGTAAAAGACAACAGCAATCTACCTCTGAGAGTCAAGCAAGAGCACGGAGAGACTCCCTTGTGGCACAGGTATGCAGGGCTTGCTGAAAACTGAGAGTGAAACAAGAACACTGAGAAAACCCTCCAGTACTCAAAATCCTACACTAAGCACAAAGTGGTAGAAGCCTCTGGAAAAATGTGACATCTGTGGTTTGTTGACATTAACTAGCAATATACCATAACACAAAAGCCCAGCTCAACTATTGATCAGATAAGTTCAAAACCCCCATGCTGACAAAACAAAACAAAACAAAAAGGGCGTGCACGTTTCTGTGCATAAATACTACTAACCTCAGTCTCTATTACTCTTTTAAACATAATATGCAGCACTCAATAAATATTTATAAGGCATATAACAAGATCAAGGAAACAAAATAATAAGACCCATTGTTAAGAGCTGAAACAGTCAACAGAATCAGAAGCAGAAAAGTCCCAGAGATTAGATTGTAATAGGGACTTTAAAACAAATATGATTAATATGTTAAAGGATGTGGTACAAAGCTGGAGAAAATTTATGAACGAACAGGGACTTTCCACAGAGACAGAAACTATAAAATAATCAAATGGAAGTGATAAAAACTTTTAAAATATCATAGTATTAAAGATTAAAAATAACATACATGAGCTTCTGAGCAGACAGGACACAGAGAGAAAGCATCAGGTCAAAACAAATTATCCAAAGTAAAACACAAAGAAGAAAAGGAATGAAAAAAAAAAATAAAATAAAAAAGAACATTCAAAACCTATCAAAGCATCAAACAGACTAAAATACATGTATTTGGATTCTCAGTAATAGAGAAGAAAGAATAGGGTAGAAAGAGCATTTAAAGAGAAAATGCTTGAAGAGTTTCCCAAAATTAATGAAAAACAAAAAACAAATCACATATCCAAGAAGCTTAATGAAGTACTAGCAAGGGAAAAACCCTACATACCTCACAAATTGCTGAACACCGAACAGAAAGAGAAAATCTTGAAAACAACCAAAAAAAAAAAAGAAAGAAAAATTGGATACAGAAAAACAAAGATAAGATTAATAGCATATTTTGCATCAGAAACTACTCAAGGCAGAAGGCAATGAAGCAATGTCTTTAAAGTATTGAAAGAAAAAAAAAGCGTCAACCTAAAATTCTATATCTAGCAAAATATCTTTCAAAAATGAAGATAAAATAGATTTTTAATACAACCAAAACTGAGAGAATTCACTGCCAGCAGATCTGAACTACAAGAATAGAAAGTTCTTTAAGTCCAATATGATACCAGATGGAAACTTAGCCTTGTATGATGATCACTGAAAATGATAAATAGGTGTAAAAATATTAAAAATAACTTTATTTTAGTATCTTTAGAAGATAATTGAGAATAGAAAAAAATAGGAAAAAACAATAACCCAAAAATTGGTTCTTTGGAAATATCAGTAAAATTCACAACCTTTAAATAAACTGACCAAGAAAAAAGAGAAAGGGCTCAAAGCACTAAAATCAGCAATGAAAGTGAGATACTACTACTGACTTTATAGAAATAAGAAGGACTATAAGAAAATACTATGAACAACTAAATATAAACCAATAAATTAGATAACTTAGATGTAATAAACAAATTCCTAGAAACAATCTAGCAAAACTGGGTCAAAAAAAAATCTAAATAGATTTATAACAAGGAAACAGATTAAATTAATAATTTTAAAACTTTCAACAAAAAAAGCCCAGGCCCAGATGGCTTCACTGGTAAATCCTACCAAACATTTAAAGAACAATAAATATCAATCCCTGGGCTTCCCTGGTGGCTCAGTGGTTGAGAGTCCGCCTGCTGATGCAGGGGACGCGGGTTCGTGCCCCGGTCCGGGAGGATCCCACGTGTTGCAGAGCAGCTGGGCCCGTGAGCCATGGCCGCTGAGCCTGCGCGTCCGGAGCCTGTGCTCCGCAACAGGAGAGGCCACAGCAGTGAGAGGCCTGCGTACCACCAAAAAAAAAAAAAAATTCAATCCCTTACAAACTCTTCCAAAAAACAAAAGATGAAGGAATACTTCCCAACTCATTGTATAAGCATTACCCTGATACCAAAATCAGACAAAAGACACCACAAGAAAAGAAACTACAGACAAGTATTTTTTGCAAATACACACACAAGAATCTTCAACAAAATACTAGCAAATTAAATTGAGCAATATATAAAAGAGTATACACTACAACCAAGTGGGATTTATCCCAACGATGCAAGGTTGGTTAACTACATGAAAATCAATCAATATACTACATCATATCAATGGAATGAAGGACAAAACCCACATAATCATCTTAATAGATGCAGAAAAGCATTTCACAAAATCCAACACTTTTATGATAAAAACACTCAACAAACTTGCTATAAAGGGAACTTCCTGGACTGATAAATGGCATCTACGAAAACCCCACAGCTAACATCAGCATCACTAGTGGCCAAAGACTGAATGCTTTCCCCTAAGATCAGGTACAAGATAAAAACGTCCCCTTACCACTTCTATTTAACATTGTACTAGAGGGTGTAACAAGGGCAATTAGGCAGGAACTGAAATAAAAGGCACCCAGACTGGAAGGGAAGGAGTAAAACTATCTCTATTTGCAAATGGCATGATCTTGTATATACAAAATCTTAAAGACTCTACTAAAAAACTATTAGAACTAATAAATGAGTCTGGCAAGGTTGCAGGATACAAGATCAACATACAAAAATGAATTATGTTCCTATATAATGTGATGCACAAAAATGAAATTTAAAAAATTTCCATTTACAATAGCATCAAAAAGAATAAAATAATTAGGAATAAATTTAACAAAAAAGTATAAAAGCTATACTCTGGAAACTATAAAATATTGTTGGAAAAAAATTAAAGAAGACCTAAATAAATGGAAAGACGTCCATGTTTATGGATCAGAAGACAATACTGTTAAGATGGCAATACTTCCTCAATTGATCTACAGATTCAACTCACTCTCCATCAAAATCCCAGCTGACCCCTTTGGAGAAATTGACAAGCTGATCTTAAAACTCATACGGAAAAGCAAGAGATACAGAATAGCCAAAACAATATTGAAAAAGAAAAGCAAAGTTGGAGGACTCACACTTCCTAATTTCAAAACTTATTATAAAGCTACAGAAATCAAAACAATGTGGTACTGGAATAAGAATAAACGTATAGATCAGTAGAATGGAATTTAGAGTTCAGAAATAAACCCTCACACATTTATGGTCAACTGTTTGTTGACAAGGATGCCAAAATAGTTCAGTGGTGGAAAGAATAGTGTTTGCAACACTGACACAACTGGATATCCACATGCAGGAAATGATTTTTGACCCTTACTTCATATTATACACAAGGGTTAACCTAAAATGGATCAAAGACCTAAACATAAAAGCTAACGTATTCACAACCTTGGATTGGGCAATGGTTTCTTATACATGATATCAAAAGCACAAGCAACAAAAGAAAAAAAGTAACAGACTGGACATCACTGAAATTTTAAAACTTCCATGCTTCAAAGGACATATAAACAAAGTGAAATGACAGTACACAAGTGGGAGGAAATATCTGCCAATCATATATCTGACAAGGGGCTTGTATCCAGAATATATGAAGAATTCTTAAAAATCTTCAAAAAGAGAAATTATCCAATTTTTTAAATGAACAAAGGATCTGAATAGACATTTCTCCAAAGAAGACATACAAATGCCCAATCAGCACTAGAAAAGTTACTCAGCATCATTAACTACAATGCAGGGAAATGCAAATCAAAACAATGAGAAACAACTTCACATGCACTATGATGACTACAATAAAAAAGCCCAATAATCCCAAGTGTTGGTGGAGAAACTGGAACCCTCACACACTGCTGGAATAGTATTTGGTAATAAAAATAAATGAAATACTGATACATGTAGAACATGGATAACCCTTGAAACCATTATGCTAACTGAAATAAACTGTCACAAAAGATCATATGCAAATGATTCCATTTATATGAAATGTTCAGAATAGGCAAATATATAGAGATAGAAAATAGATTAGTGATTACCTAGAATTGGGGCAGATCAGGAGATGAGAGAATTGGAGGGTGACGGCTAGGGGTGCAAGGTTTCCTTTTGCAGTAATAAAAGTGTTTCAATATGGACTGTTGTGATGGTTTTACAACTCTGTGAATACTATACTAAAAGCCATTCAATAGTAGACTGTAAATGGAAGAATTTTAAGGTATATGAATTATATCTCAATAAAGCTGTTTTAAAAAACCATATCTGACAGTCTAAGGCAGGGTGAGCAATCTATGGCCCACAAGCCAAATCTGGACTACCATTCATTTTTGTAAATAAAGTTTTACTGAAACACAGTTATGCTCATCTGCTTACACACTGTCTATGGCTGCTTCTGTGCTGTAACAGTAGAATGGAGAAACTGTAACAGAGATCTTATGACCCTTAAAGCCTAAAATATTTATTATCTGCTGTCAAGAGAAAAGGTTTGCTAACCTCCGGTATAAAGCCAAAATAGGAACACTGTATTGTAGGGTTTACATAAACGTGAAGTGTATGACAATAATAGCACGCAGGGACTTCGCGGGTGGCACAGTGGTTGGGAGTCCACCTGCCAATGCAGGGGACATGGGTTTGATCCCTGGTCCAGGAGGATCCCACATGCCGCAGAGCAACTAAGCCCGTGCGCCACAACTACTGAAGCCCACACACCTAGAGCCCGTGTTCCACAACAGGAGAAGCCACTGCAATAAGAAGCCCACGCACAGCAACGAAGACCCAACACAGCCAAAAAAAAAAAAAAAAAAAAAAAAAATTAATAATAATAATAGCATACAGGATAGAAGGAAATGGAAGTGTATTATTATAAAGTTCTTACAAGATACATGAAGCAACATATTATTTGTGATGTTAAAGATTTGTATTATACATGCTTTAAAAAAAAGCTACTGGGGGCGGGCAGGAAATCCTATTGGGCAGAGGATCCTGTACCAACACAAAGCAGATGTTTTGCTCTGACCAAAGGAGCAGGAAACTCACTCTCACCCAAGACCATCTACATAAATGTGACAGACTTTAGCTGTCACCAAAGGAAGGAAAAAATGTTAGAAACAAACAAACAAACAAAAGAAAAACAAACCAAAAAACATACCCTTGAGGCCCAGACTCACAGGGCCTGCCTAAGACTGAGCCTTGGTCAAGTTAATGAATGCTCCTCTGCCCTCACCACAAACCTCACACTGAGTAACAATCAACAGCAGTCTATAGCTTGGCAGGGGGAGGGTGCATTGAGCATAAAGAGAGAACTTCTGTGACACATGCATATGAAGAATACTGGAAACAAAAGGCCTAATCGCCTGTCGGAAGATGCATGCCTATTCCTAGTCATAAATACTGCTATCTCAATGTCTACTGATCTCTACTCACAATGTCAAGGCTTTGATCAAAAATTTCAAGAAACACAAAAAACAGCAAGCAAAATAACTCGTTGTGAAGAGATAAAGCAGTCAACAGAATCAGACCAAGATGCTGGCCCAGATACTGGAACTATCAGAACTATAATTAGTACATTAAAGGATCTATGGAAAAGGTGGGGGAAAATGCATGAATCAATGCGAAATTTCAGCAGAGAAATGGGAAGTACAAAAATTTAAATGGAAATGCTAGAAACAAGAAACAAGGCATCAGAGATGAAGAATTCTTCCACTTGGCTTATCAGCAGACTGGACAGAGCTGAGGAAAGAAATCAGGAAACTTTAGGCTAGGTCAACTTCTGAAAGCAAGCATATCGGCAGCTCAATCTTTAAAAAGCAAGAAGCATCAGAATGGTTAAGAGCACTACTTCGGAAGTCAGAGTATCTGGGTTCAAACCCCAGCTCTACCATTTACTAATTCTGTGACTGTGAAGTTGTTTAACTACTTTGGACGTCAATTTTTTAGCCATCATTTAAACAGGTAACAGTAAAAAATGTCATTAATGTTATAACTGAATTAATATACATGAAACACATCACAGTGCTTGTCACATTAAAGCCACATTGATATTCCCATTATTACTATTATTAATATGAATACCTTATAATATCTAGTGTTCCCAGTATGATCTATAGCTCTCAATATTTGGTTATATGCTACAGCTTTCTTCAATTGTAAGTGCTACAAACTAAAAGTCAAAAACATTCTTCATAGAAGTTGAAAAAGCAGTTTTTACATTTCCTTATAATTTAGGATAATTATAAAATTAGAAACAAGTAAAGCACATTACTCACCCACACAGAAAGGAACAAAAATTTATAAATTTCTCAAAAATCATTATAAAGTATTTTGAAAATGTCTTAAGTTTTATCATGAACCTTGTATATTTTATTCAACTATATATAGATGCATGATAGTTTAAGTATCGTCTATACTTATCTGATACCCAACTCAAAGCAGAATAAGAAATAGTGAATAAATGAAAAGGCTGAGTGAGAAAATCAAAACCTGAGAACAAGGTAAGGTTCTTGCTATCCAAGCAATCCTCTCAGATTTAGTTATTTTAAGATTTTCCTTGGATAGTTAGATCACCGTAAAACTACACACTTGGCCCTTAATAGCTTTGTAACACTGAAAATAATAATTTAATTATATTTTGAGGTATGAAAGACCCATTTGAAGAATATCTCTGTAAGGTGTTATAAAACCAATAAAAACATTATGATTTTTTCTATGCTCTGATAAAGGACTGATATGGTAAGCTATTTTTAAAATTTGGTTTCAGAAAACTCTGTCTCTATTCTGATAAAATATTGTGGTGTTGCAGTAAATCCTGACAATGAGAATCTTTACCCACCCTGCCTTGATTTCATGAGATTTTATAACCGAATTTAAAAGTCAATTTCAGCAACGACATTAGGCTACATATTTAATAGGTTTATTTTTTTCTCTGTATATATGGTTTTTAAAGTTTTTATTTCTTAATTGGAGGGTTTTATTATATATATGACTTTTATTCTAAATAACTGTAAATTAGTTGTAGAAGAAGGCAAATATTCATGCTAAATAAATATAAATTTTAAAATTTACTGATTTATTGATCTACATATATTAGTGCAAGAAAAGGGTAAACCTCTACTGTATACTAGAGCAATCAAGTTCCCTTTTAAAGAGGCTTAGATATAGCATGGCAATTTTAATACTCATCAAAATGAGATTTTGATTTTATTTAAACTTTAAGTAAATTTAATTGTCATTAAAGTGTTATTTTATTTTTAGCATAACATAAAACATGATTCTACCTGAAATAATACTTCCTCTTCTGAGGTGGTAGAACATCATGTTCTCTTAAAGCATTGTGATATGAGATCTTTTCACCTAAACCTGGTATCATGATTGGTAAATTACTTAGTTACAACTATGTAGGCAAACTCATGTGAAAAAAGTCTACTTCTAGTTCTCTGCTCACCTATTATATGTCAAAATAGTGTTCATGAGGAATGTCAATTTTGCTGCTCATCTTCAATATCAGTAAATGTTTCTGATTATGAATTATCACTTAAACTACATGGCATAAAATTCCTTAGAAAATAAAGGTAGCATAGAGAATATTTAAGGTTATATGATTTACACATCAAATGTGACTTGATTAAAAAAATTAGTTGCTAAAAGCAGCCTCCTTGTTTTAGGCTCCTATCTTTAAACACTAAATACTAAAATGTATTTTTAAACTTTTTTTTTTTAAGTGACCACTTTCTAAGGACATTTTTATAAAGAAAACTTCTTAGGATATAAAAAAGAAACCTGATCACTGAAGCAAAATATAATAAATGTGAACAGAACATTTGGCAAAAGAAACTTATGAAATGGATTTTATTTAAGGTCTATTGAAGGAAAAAACAAAGAAAGGGAGAAAGAACCTATAAATTAAGAGGTATGAGACATATCAACCAAATACCATTGATCTTGTTTAAATTCTGATTTGTAAAACCAACTTTAAAAAGAATTTATTTAATAAGGGACAGGTGAACACTCACTAGACATTTGATATTAATAAATTATTAATTTTTATAGGTCACAATGACATCAGATTATGTTAAAAGGGGGGGGGCTCTTATGTTTTAGACTCAACTGAAGTAGTTATGGAAGAAATTATACTATATCTGGTATCTGCATTAAAACAATTCAATGGTGACAAGTGTAACAGATGAAACAAAATAGGCCACATGTTAATAAACATTAAAGCTGGGTGATGGACACATGAAGTCCACTAAACTCTCTACTTTTATATACATTTTCCACAATAAAAAATTTTTTAAAGGTCTACTGGTAACTAGGCTAACAGCATATTTACAGTGGTTGTTAGACATTAATTCAAAATCAAAGAAAGGGAATCATCAACTTGGGTTCTATGAGATAGAAAAGGGGAAAGAAACTATCAACTATCGATTAATTAGTAAGAATTAGAAAATCCTTAGAATCCTGATACTTGTATAAGTTGTTAAACTAATGAGAGTTACAGTGAAAAACCCACAACTCCACTACATTCCATATAACCCTTTACTGTAAAGAAAAATTCTCAGCACAATGGAATCGAAATCTACATTTTTAAAGTAGAAAAAAAAACTATAGAAAAGCAAAAGTCATCACCATAACCTGGTAAGTAATGTCTTTTGGGAAGAGAAGGGAAAAGTTGATAAAAGTCTAAGACATTGAAAATTTTTAATGCTATAGAAAAATACGTAACTAATGGAAGCCTTTTTCTTAACCAAGGAAGTACTTTACAAACATATGCTATGACATACTTTATAAGAAGTAGGACCAAATGAGTGACTGGTATGGCCTAAAACATTTCTTTAACACATAATTACTTTGCTAATACAAAGACATTTGCCTTTAGAGTTAAATGAGTTTCCTCTATGTCTAAGGGGGAAAATGGTTGTAACAGCTTTGGTAGAAAGTATCACTGAAATTAAGAATTTTAAGACAGTGAAGTAAACATAAAATAGAAGAGCATAAAAACAAAGAAAGCAAACTATATTAAGATACTACGGAAAGAATCACCGTATAGTAGAAAATACTTGGATAACAGGTACTTCTAGGCTCTTCTGCTACTCTGGAAAGTAAAAAACTCCCTGGGCCTCCTATACTTTTCCACCTGTAGAAGAGGTCCGACCGGCTTATTTCTCTTTCTACTCCCACTTCATAAGCCTACATATTCCCTTTCTTCATTAGTGAAAAATCCTTGACTTTCAGCAGAATACCTGGTTGACTGGAGCAAATATGGCATTTGCAACTGGACATGAACATGTGATAAAGGTTGAGCCACTGAAATATCAGTGAAAACTGTTGTGGGTTAGCGTCCAGATAAATCTCCTTAAAGACACTTTACATACTTTTTCATTCTGGACATTCTGCTGCTAGGGATGGCTGGAACTCTAATAGCCACTTTGGAAATAAAGTTTTATCTTGTTTAGGCAATCACTAATTTGGGGTTTTTCTAAAACTTGAGAAAGAACCTAATCCTAGATGGTACAAAACACATTGTTTACATATACCATTCTACCATGAGATTAGTTACTCAACGATGAATAAGTAAATGAAAATAAATGCTAGAAGGAAAAGAACCCTAGAAGGAAAGATCACATATAGTATTCCTACCATTTTCCTACTAAGAATAGGAAGGGTTTAATGTCCCCCTCACCCTGCCCCAAATGGGGTAGTTAGCATGGTTAGTTTAGGGAGGTTAATTCCATATATTCATTATTCCTTCATTATTTCATTCTGTAAACATGTATTAAGCATACTATGCACCAAGTACTAAGGTGCCTGAATAAGACAGAAGAGATCCCATTTTAATAAAGTTTACATTCTAGTAGAAAGGTAAAAGGCACTGGATATTTAATGAGGGAAAATATACAAAGAGCTTAGCTATTCTCCACTGATGACACATTTTCACCAACAAAAATATAAACCAAGTATAATTAAGCTCTTATTTAAAATGAAGGTGTTGAATAAGAACCAAAACTATTTAACATTTGTTGCAACTAGATCAAATGTTTCTAAGAACCTTTATTCATGAAGAGAAAGAATGTTTTATCTATCTTTTAATTCCATAATGGAAAAAAACTCTTGACATTTCATAACATCTTGAAACTTAACTTTTAAGTAATGCAAAAGAACACAGAAATGACTATGACAAAAACAAAAAACAAGTTTTGGTAACAAATTTACTCAAGGAACTTAAAATCTAATTGAACCTTTAGGAACAGAGATAATCTAGTCATATAAAGAAATCATTGATCAGTCAACAAAGGGGCCCAAAATTTGTTGTGTCTAAATAAGACAAAAAGCCAGATTATGAAAAGGCCCAAGCAATTTCCAAGTCTGCCAAGGCTTCAACGGGAACACATTTGTACTCCCAATTAGTTGATAAAAATTAATATTGGGGGAAAAGTGACTGTGGATGTGGAGGTTAACATAAAAATGTATACCTGCTAATTAATCTAGGCATGACAGACAGTGGTTCAGAGCTAGACTGCAAATCTGTAAGATATAACACAAAGGGAGTAAACTGGAGGAGAAAAGGCCTAAAATTAAAAGAACAAGCTACCTGAGGGCAGAACAAGTCATGCATCACTGATGTTTTCCTTATGTACTGATGAATATTGACTAATGGCTTAGAAAACAATGGTTTTAGTAATTTCCTAAAGGGATCTCTACAGATCAAAAAGAATTACTTTCCATGAAGAGATGGTTTAGGGACTTCAAATATGAATCCCTTGAACAAGACATTTCACATAGTAATTTATGCAATGGAAAGCCATAGTGAAATATAATGTATTGTAATATAAAGTAATTGTAGCAAAACTGTATGTAGGCAAACCAAGATACAGCCAGCACATATACCACAATATGGCATAATTTAGGAAGAAGAAAATATAAAATATAATATAAATATCACATATTTATAATAAAGTATGATTATTTCAATACAAGTTAAGACAATAGAGTGCTTTTAACATGTATATTAACATGTATATTAACATGTAATATATTGAAGGGTGTTAATATTACAGGACACATATATTGGATTCCCAGAGGATTAAAAATGGTTATAACATATATTGACATTTTATTATGTTTCAGTATGCCTTTTACACTTAGGTGGTGACTAAACCAATAACCGTCATAATCTGCTGAGTATTTTTGATAAAACTGAATTCACATTTGAATTTAAAAGTCCACGTTTTCATATGAAAGTATACATGTCACAAAAACTGGTGGTATCACCTAATGTCACTGTTCAATCTCAATAGAGATAAAAATCAAGAACAGCAATTCTCTCTGAAAATGGACCTTAAAGGACAGAGACTAAGTCTATTTAATTAATAGGAAGTAAAGCATAGATGGTATAGGTTCTTATTTTGGGGTCCAAGACCTATTTCAAGAAACCCAAAGAAAAAACTTAAGTTTTATATAAAATTTTGAAGTGTTGGCTGTTATGAGATTCTCAAATGAGTATGATATTTAAAGAGGAATCAGTACACCTACAAGTGAGATGATCTTATCGTTGCTGAACAATTTTATAAGACCTTAAGTTATTCAACAGCAAACACCTGGATAACAGTACTGCATCTTCACAGTTACACTGGATAGACCTCTTTCCATTGCAGTTAAAAACAAAAACAAAAACAACCAAAGGTGACACCAAAAACCATCAACTCAAGAGATGTAAGGCTTTTAGAAAACTATATGGGATCTTCTACCGCAGTCAAGACCAAAGGAAAATCATGATACAGTTTCAGCATAAAATTAAAAGAGAATGAAAACATGTTTCTTTCGATATCCCCTTTATAAACCTCTTCCTGGTTTCAAGACCTAATAACAAATTAAGTAGAACATCTCAGATATTCCCTCTCGGAAGTTTATGGGTGAATCCCAAATGCCACTCCCCCACAGAGTGGCAGGAAACGCGTTTCTCCCAATTCCAAGAAAGTGGACAAAGCTAAGGTGAGTAAGGACAAAAGACTCTCTCCATCTGTCAAAATGAGGAGGGGACTTGTCACTCCGGTTTGACGGAGTGGGGGGAAGTGGGAAAAGGAAGAGGGGACCTAAATCTTAACTGCTGCACGTGATGGCCTCGGCTCTTAAGAAATGTAACCGTGCCAGATTGGTGTGGATATGAGAAAGCAACTCAGCAGCAGAGGTGGTGGCAAAGGCAAGAGCTGAACCTCCTGGTGAGGAGCTACGTGGCATTAAGCAAACAGTGCTTCGTCTCCCCCACCCGCTGCTTCCGCCCCAACCCTTCTCCCCTTTGGTTACCAGTTGCTCCAGATGCCGTACAGTAGTTCAACAAAAGCGAAAGAGAGGTTCAGGCACAGGAAGAAAAACAGGTTCCGAGACGTCTTGTCCGACAGGATAGACCTAAGCATGACACAAGTAAGGAATAGCCGGGAAAGTCAGGAGTGCCGGACCAGGAGGTTGGGTTCCCCTTTCAGGACCCTCCCAGTCCACCCGTTCCCGTCCTCACACGAACGAGGGTGTCCCTGACGCTCCCTCCCTGGACCTCGGGCCATTCTTAAGTCTGGGCCTTTTCCCCTTCTGCCGGACACCCCCTTCCCGCAAATACGGCACCCCGCACCTAAACCAGCCTGAGATCTTGCCGAACAGATTGAACTTAGGTGGTTTGTATTCATCGTCCTTGATGGACAGGGGCAACATCTTCTCTGCCCGGCGAAGGGCCGGGTCTACTCCCCTCTAGTAGTGGCTCCGTGTGTGACGGTAGTGACAGTGGTGACGCCTCAGATGGGAATCTGGGAATCCCGCTTGCCCCGGGCCGCGCGCGGCTTCGAGACAGACAGACTCAGACACACACCGGAGAACGCGCCGACTTCCGGCCCCAGCCGCGCAACGCGTCCTGGGACGGGAAAGGGGGAAGGCGGGGCCGAGGGAGGGACGTGCGCGGTGGGGCGGGGCTTACGACGAGGGTCGGGTTGCGCGAGTATTGCTGGGGGCAAAAAGAGTTGGCAACTATTAAGTGGTCTAAAGGGCCGACTTGGAATGGAGTCCCGCCACCTGGACTCAGGAAGAAAATCCTGAGATGGCCACCCACAGACTGGGCTGGCTGGGAGGCTGTGAGCCCACTCACGCCCACTTCGACTGCCTACCATTCTTGTTCCCGGATGCGCTGGCGTCCAGCGCCTGCCCTTTCGCCATTGCCCCTATTAGCATTAAATCCTGGTGCATTAGAGAGCAGTGCTTAAGAATCCAGGCGGCGACATATTCTCTCGCCGCCAGTCCGCAGGAAGCGCAAAGAATGGTTTTGCTGGATGAACTCCATGGGCGCCCAAATCCTAGTAATCCACCCCGTCCCGCCCCCGAAAACAGTGCCTGACCTTTCTGTACTGCCACGCAGGAGGCAATCAATAAATGTCTTCCGAAAGAATGTTAAAGGTATTTAAAAGAGCCTTTTAAAAGGAGATCCTACGAGACCGTGTTGAAATTGAGGTTTGGTTAAGGCATTGCTTCCCCGACAATCTCAATCCGTTCATAACCCCAAACTCGAGTTCCTGCACGTCCCCTTCACTTCCAGGTCATCCCGGAGGCCGCCGCCGTGGCTCTAATTCTCGTGAGAACCCCATAACCAGTTTCAGGGAAGTGCAGGGAAAACTGACTCGTTGGTGGGACGTGAGGGCTTGCGGAGCGCCGAAGGCGAGCCCGTTGGGCCAGTGCTGGGCGCCCACGGTGGTTGGAACTCCTCTTCCAACGCCTCTCTGGGAAATTGTTTGGGTAAGGTCAGGTGGTCCATCACCTGAATGATTAAAAGTTGTTACCCTTGGGGGGAGAAATGGGGCAAAGGAGGACTGGCTTTTGGAGGTGGGCTAGAAACTACAAAACCGAGATTCTTGGGAACGGCTTTTTAGTCTAACAGGAAGTGGAGCGTCACCGAAAGGGAGGGGCGGCCACCCGGGACTGCCCTCTTCTTCAGGCTCTCTCTTTGTGGGCAGCGTTTCATCCAGGTTATCAATCCAGCGAGTAATGCCGGGTGAATGCACGCTGCTGGGTTTGGAAAAAAAATGAAAAATGAGCAAGCGAGACCCCCCTTTCGTTTCATCGTAACCAAGCTGGAAGCAAATAAATCGGCTAGGTCCCACTGCAGTCTTCTGCGCTCGAGGTAAGGAAATAGGAAAATGCTCTCGTGTTAAAAATCTTTTTGCAGTGAGAATATATGTGTTTTGCACTCCTTCTTGGAACTTTGTGAGTGTGTGGGGTAGTGATTCTGTGGTTTTATTTTTGAAAATAAAATTTACTTATTCTACAATTTTTTTTTTAATGTTCGTGTTAATTAAACTGCTGTGTAAAAACAGCTAGATTTCAGAAATTAAGTTCTGGAAAGAGTATTTTGTCTTTGTCTTTCTTGGCGTATATTTCATTATTTTAATTTGAACATAGAAATATTTTCAATTAGTAACATTTACTTATATTTTTAGGAAGCTTTTATATTAGCCATAGACTGAGTTTTACTGTACTGCACTGCTGGGGAAACGTTAAGTGGGTACAAACTAGGTTGAAGATAAATATTTCCACAGCGATTGAGTGTTTCTCCAAAGCTGCTTTATTTCAGTATGATGTAACTGGGAGTGGGGGTGGGGTGTGCATATATGGAAATAACTAAATTTCAGCAACTGGTTTCCAGCGTTCTCTTAACTCATCCAGGTCAGCTGCAATTTGAGCCTGTGTTTTTGTATTCTGCCTTTGAAAATAAATTCTACATTTTGCCCTATATTGCTGCAGATGAGAAATTGTTCACCTGGGTTATGGAGAAATCTGCAATACCCTTTTTCAAATAGTTTTGAAATAAGTTGGAGAAATTGAAGTTTAATTTCAGTTACAGTGGTCCTGGAACTCCTAAATTCCCCACTGCTCACTCCCCAGAATATAAGATAGCTATTCCGGTGAGGGCCTTCTTTCAAAAAGTGGCAATGCCACTTCACATCTTTCATTCTCAGATGACATAATTACCAACTTCAATACTAAATATTTTATTAGAAATGTAAATTGGACACTAAATCAGGAAAAGTGCTATGAGTGGAAAATGTTTGACATGTCTCACGTGATTTGTCGTCTTGAAATAATGTTTGTCCCATATATGTTAACCAGTATATGTTGTCATATCAAAATTAAAGTTAATTTCATTCATTCAACAATCATTTAATGAGTGTCTACTATGTGCTAAGCTCTGTGCTGGGCACGGGGTGGGGAAAGGGAGGTAGCTTAAAAAGCCTGATAAAGTTCTTTCCCTGGAGGAATTTTATGGGAAGAAGAAGCGGGATGTGAGGAGAGGGCAAATCAGTTCAGGATTTTAGAACTAAATGATATTTAAGATGTGCACAAGAGGTGCTTTTGGTGTAGCGAGGAGGAACAACTGTCACCTGATGAGTCCAGATACATGCTAAGCCATCCCTTTACCCCTTCAGTAACTTGAATCATGAAAGAATATAAGTTTGGAAAATCAAAAATGATTCTTCAGTTCTATTCAGGTGGTCATTACAGATGCAGTATCTTGCTGGTCTCCAATCAGTTCTGAATTCCTTCATATGTTATGGATTTATAAGATCATAAAATAGGTAGATATATTAATGAACATTTTAAACCAATAAATGGATTTCTACCCTGAACTTTTAAATATTTGTTTAGATCATCTACTAATTAATTGCATTAGGTTAACTGTGCAGACTATATGGGGGAAGAAATCCCTAACTTCTTAGACATGTGATTAAGGACTGTGAGAAATGAAAGCCGAGAAGATTAAGGGGCAGAAGCTCATCTCCAGCCAAGGTTCCAGCTCCTTTTGGGCAATAGTAAGGAATAGGAAGGATGCCATCTGTCATTCCTCAGTAATCAACGCTGACATTTACCTGCAACCCTATGATAGACCCTGAGCTTTTTTAGTACTTCAAATTGAATGCCTTATGAACCTTTAGTGAAAAAAGGAGTTTTGATGGTAGATAAAACTACAGATACTTAAAAATCTAGAAATTGAATACAAGTGCAGGTTGCTAATGCATTCAGAGGTCTTGCTCCATGGCATATATGTTCTGGTTTCAAAAGTGTAAACACATTAGATCATCAGCATGATGTGAGTTTATTCTGCTTCTGGATACCTAACAGAAAGATGAAAACAAAAAATATAGCAATGTTAGCACCAACCTGACAGGTAGCACCTACCTAATTGCCTAAATGTAGTTTTTAGAACACAGTATAGCAAATTTTGATTTCTAAAAATAATTCAAAGCCTATGGATGATAGCATTAAAAAGCATTTTTTTTAGATTTCCTGGTGATTGACAAAAACATCACAGAAAATTCTTTGATTTCCCTTAATAGTGCCAAGAGAGCCTGTTCCTATCAATTACTGAAGCCATAAGGAAAATTTTTTTTAAAAATTAAAACTTTACCATAATGAGGTAAGTACCAGTATTTTTTTTTTTACTTTTTAAAAATTGTGGTAAAATACACATAATATTTGCCATCTTAACCATTTTTAAGTGTACAGCTCAATAGTGTTAAGTGTATTGACATTGTTGAGCAGCCAATCTCAAGAACTTTTTCAGCCTGCAAAACTGAAATTCTATAACCATTAAACAACAACTCTCCATTTCTCTGTTCCCCGGGCCCCTGGCAACCACCATTCTACTTTCTGTTTCTATGAATTTGACTACTCTATATTCCTCATGTAAGTGAAATCATAGAGTATTTGTCCTTTTGTGCTGGCTTAGTTCACTGAGCATGATGTCCTGAAGGTTCATCCATGTTGTAGCATGTGTCAGAATTTCCTTCCTTTTAAAGCCTGAATAATATTCCATTGTATGTCTATACCACGTTTTGTTTATCCATTCATCTGTCAATGGACATTTGGGTTGCTTCCATTTTTTGACTATTGTGAATAATGCTGCTATGGACATAAGTGAAATACCAGTATTTTTATCTGAGAAAAATTGTTTCCTATAGAGGTGTTTTTGTTTCCTTGGAAATAAGAGTTTTTACTTGAGCCAGGGTCTGTTAGAAAATACTGTATTGCCTGTTTTAGATCTTATCCATTGAAATAGTATTCCAGGTTATAGTATAAAGTCAATACCTACAAAGTTGAAATATTCTTGTAGACTAGAACAAAGCTGAAAACAGAGACTACTTGAAAGACACTAAAAATACAATGTAAGTCAAATGTGAGAGTCGGGAGTTTGTTTGGACCCACCACTCTTTCTGTGGCTCAGGAAACATCATTTAATATTCTCAGTCTCAGCTAGCCCATCTACAAAATGGGGTGGATATATTTTAATTCCCGTGTCTCTGACGGTTTGAAACACTACTGATTTAAGTTGTTAGGTAACATAAAGAGGGAAGAGGTCTGACAACTTCCATTACTATTGCTAAGCTCTGTGAGGGCAGGAATTGATGGCCTTGCTCATTACCATCCCTAGTGGCCTGACAGTGCTGGGCTCGTGCATGGTAAGCACCTAGGAATGTTTATGGACTGACATAACTACTATGGATATTCTGACCTTCCTCTAATAAAGTTAGGAAGCTCATATGAATTAAGATTACGTCTTTGTTAGGTTTAATATCTAAAGCTATTTACAAATCATAATTCATGTGTATGAAATCTGTTTCTCTTAGAGAAACGATTTTGCAGTGTGAGTTTATTGCTGAAAACCAGTGTTGTATAAAAGGGAGAGGGTTCCATAGAATATTCCAGGTTTCTGTTGCCCAACAATCTTGCCTCCCCTCTATCTTCCTGTGACTAAAACAGAGAGAAGTTCAAGTAAAAAGCTTCAGTGTCCTGGAATGGTAAAAGTAATGTATTTGCAGATGTACTTGGCTTCTTTTTGACCCATTTCTGGAACTGATTTTGCATGGCACTGTACTGAGCTAAAAATGTTTTTCTATTTCTAGGCTTTCTTCTTAGGATGCATTGACTCCTTGGATCCTTATAAGTCGTGGATGTTCCTCTTAAGAATAAGGCCATTCCTTCTCCTGCCCTGATATATGCCCATAAGTTTGGTCATCTCCAAACACCACCATCATCATTATCATACAATTAATTGTCAATTCCTGGAGAAAGATGCAAGACGAGAAGGAACTTTCATCTAGAATAATTCAGACCTGTGCACTTTGAGGGTAGAGAAGGCCTCACTGCCTCAGTAACAAATAGCTGGATTGAAGGACGCAGTGCTTTAAGAAGCCTTTATACATAATATTTATGTTATTTCCTCTTAAATCAATGATGAGAAAGCAAATCTAATTAATTGGTAGTAGCTGCCTGAAGAAGTATTGAGAAGCAATTTGATGCTTTGTACAGGATGCTTAGGAGGGGAAAAACAAAACTCCAGGACTGTCAGGCAGCCTTTGCTACTGATAACAGGGTGAGATTAGGGAGGGAGGTGGAGACACAGGTACTTAGTGTCTGCTGTCTGTTTTAAATGGTGTCTTCGGTGTTTATTTGAACCTGATTTACCTGTAAGGGAATGGCTCACTCAATCTTGCTGCCAGGAGAAGAACTTGCTCTAATTTAATGTGACCAGTGCAGAAATTCTTTCCTTAACAGCTTGAAGTGAGAAATGACCTGTTGCAGCAACTTCTGTTTTTCAAATGTGATACTGTAGGAAATTCAGCTATTTATCAATATGTTTTAGCACCTCTGTTTCAGAACTATAGACTCAAAATGCAGTCTATAGTCCTAAGCTTTCTAAATGACAGGACGTAGATTGGCTACTGATGATCATGTATATGTTGTTGTTAAAGTGATTTTCTATTGACAGTATATGTGCATCTGCATCAGTTCAGGCAAATTCCTTATGCCTGGACCTTGGGTTCTTTATCTATGAAACAAGGAAGCTGGCTTAGGAGGGCTCTGAGGTCTCTTTCAGTTTTCTGAGTTTATGATGTGTTTGTATCATAAGGCATATAGATACTGGGGCAGTTTTGGAGACATTGCTTTATCCTTCATTGAGCGTAATACATAGCAGTAGGGATTTCAGGGGCCACCTGGCTAGCAGTGTTCGTGTTCAAGGTAAAATATATGTAGAGCAGGGCTTTTCCACCTTGGCATCACTGGCATGTTAGGCCTGGATAATTCCTTGCTGTGGGGCCTGTCCTGTCCATTGTAGGATGTTTAGCAGCAGCACTGCCATCTGCCCACCAGAGAGCAATAGCATCTCCTAGCCCCAGTCACAGCAATCAAAAATGTCTCCCGACTTTGCCCCGTGTTCCCTAGAGAGCAAAATCGTCCCTGGTTGAAAACCGCTGGTCTAGGAGATGCTATGTAACCATATCAAAATAACTAAAAGGATGTGCTCTCTACTCATGAGGAACTAAATAAGTTAACATATGTGCAAAAAATATCATCTGAGGATCTTTGATTTTGCAGATGATTAGGAGAAAAAGAAGGATTTTTGTTTTGCTGACATTTACTGTGTTTATCAAAGTCACATTTAGTTTACTATAGTCATAGATGGAAGAAGGGCAGAAAGGGGATAGACTAAGAACTGTCAGATCCTTTCTGGAATGAGGCAGGGTGCCAGGAAATATATATATCAATAGATATAATTTTAAATTAAATAATTTTAATTCTTGGTTCTTTCTAAGTAAGGCATAGGTTATCCAGATGTATTCATTTTCATATCCCCCCATTCAAAACTCAAAGCTGTGATTTAGGTGATAGATTCTTCTCTGGACAAAGGACAGAAGAAAGCTATAAACTGAAATCCAGATAGCTGTGAAGTCATCATCACTCTCCATACTGTTCTAAGGCTGTTTCCAGTAGGCCTACAATAAAGTTCCAGACTTCAGCTATTCTCAAAGTAGAGATGCCCCTTGCACTGCAGTCTATAAAGTTTTTGTTCTTGCTTTTCTATGTAGACTGCAAATGTAACATAATTTTATCAGGCGATATCATTTAATAAATACTACATGAAATATTTACATTGTCTTTCCAAAGATATAAATTATATCTCTCAAAACATTTTTGATACAAGTAAAATAGGGGATTAGAAGCTATCTGAAAGAGGAAATTTCTCTGACAGATAAAGTGGGGTAACTCCCACTTTAAAGTGTAGATAAAAGTGAAACAGTCGTTCACGATTATCTTTGACAATGTATATTCATAGTAGGCTATAGAGATGAATCTTCATTACTTTTTCTCCACTAAAACTGCCAGGTAGCTATTAATGTCTGTTTTAGAGACTAGAGACACTGCTATGTAAGTTTTATAGTATGTTACTCCTACTCAGCTGAAGAAAATGAACATAAAGATCTTAATCAGGGTATACTTTAATGCAGTTGTCAGGATTCTTAACTCTGAGTGCTTATAACCAGCCATTTTTATGCAGAACTGAAAATATGTTTTATGAGACCTGCTTTTGAGTCAGTATTAGAAGGATTATCAAGGCCTTTGAACCAAGATTATTAATTCATAATGGTTTCTCTTTGGTTTACCACATTAACAGTATATGTTGTTTTAGTAAAAGGGTGTATACAGTGAAAAGATTTGTGCTCTCAAACCTTAAATCACCATCCTTGAAAAGTAATCATGGTAAAGCTGAAGTTACTTCAAAAATAATTCATTTTGTTCGTATCTTAGAGTGAAGCTATGATAAAAGGAGAAACACAAAATTTCTTTTCTTAACAGAACAGGCTGCAGAGAAAGTCCAGGAGAGAATATCCTTGAAAGCTCTCTAAAAAGATTACTGCAAGGGAACATTTCTTTTCAAATCTGGACTTTTGAAAAGTGAGAGTTGCTGAATGACAATGACCATTCCCTTGTCCTTATGAATAAGTTCTTCCTTTGCTTGCACAGGCCTCAGCGCATTATCACATCATGGGGTGTATTCCCCTATAAGCCTTGCAATTCTCCAGTCCCCACTTCTGTGAACTTTAAAGAGAGATGTTAAAGGCACGGTCTATATGGCCTCTCTATGTCCTTGCTGACCTGTATAGAGAAAAACTGTTGCTACAGTTACAAAACACACCTCCCAACGTGAAACAAGATCGGGGAACGTGACTGTCACTTTAACTCCACCACTGCCAAGTTTCCTCGATGAAAAACAGAAGACTGATCGGACATCATTTGGATATAGCCAAGTGAGATTTCGTTTGGAACCTAATCTGTTAGACAGGAAGATTTAGACTAGTCTTAGGATTGTCTGTAGAATGGTGGCCTAGCTGCAGATGCCCAACTGAAACCACAAGGTGCAAAATCAAGAGCTTACATACAGACACAGTGCACTTTTTCATGAAGGAAACCAAAATAAACTGTACAGAAGCAGTGTTATACAAGGAAGAACAGTGACAGTGGCTTGTACAGTTAGCACACCACAGGTGTGAGTTAGCAGTGAGAAGTCTTTTCCAACTTGATATTATTTATCTGTAATAAGGAATAGATAAGGGTATCTGTTTTTTGTATAGCCTGAGAGGAAAAATTGTATTAAAAGTAGTAAGAGTGGATAGACCATGGGTCAATTAAAGTCATCAAGAATAATAATATCTCATTCTTTCTGGTTCTGAGAGATCTATTTTTTTTCTTAAAGATATGTTTTATATGTCTAGAAACTCCTGGTTGATTTTTGTTTTCAGTCTTTTTATAAGTAAATTTCTTTAAGCTTTCTTTTTCCTCATTTCAGACTTTTGTACTTGAGTAGAGTAGTAGAATAGATCTAGGAAAAGTGCTGAGATGTATTTGAAGGCTCAGCTGCCAGCATGGAAAATGAGGCCATCCCTCAAAAGCTTGTGTAGGCTTGTGGAGGAGTAAGTAAAGTAAGTAAATCAAAAGCAGAAATAGCAGAAGAATCAAACAACAGCAGCAATTGAAAGCCAGCAGTTCTCCAAAACGAGGCAGTAGGGGTGATAATGAAACTGTATTGGAAGCCAAGAAATCAGAGTTCTGGGTATCTGTAAAACAGTATGAGATTTAACCTTTCCTTACATTTGTGACTGAGTTTTGATCAGACAAAAAATTTTGACCAATAAATCTCCAGGCCTCATCCCTTGGTTTTTGTTCGCCTACTCTTCTGTAGCCATCTCAGGCAGATCCTGTAGGTATAGTGAGGAATACGAGAGTCCAGAGCTGATGACAATACCTGGTGATCCTCATGTTCTGTGACGGAGGTTGCTTTGGAAGCTCAAGAGCCCTACCTCAGCACATCCCACATTTGAAACTGGCAGTACACTCCCCAGCCCATGATGATGAAAAAGTCTGGGCTCTGGCAGGAGTTTTTTTCCTGGATTTGGATCCTAGATCCATTACTTCAGTTGTTTAGTAACCTTGAGAAAGTTATTTAACCTCTGTAAGCATCCAAATACTATTAAATGGGAATAATAATACTAGTAAAATATAAACAAGATTCTGTTGCTCCCCTGATCAAAACCCTCCAATGGCTTCCCATCTCACTTAGAATAAAATCCATACTCCTTACTCAGGCCAACAAGATCCCCCACAATCTGGCCCTTGCTTATCATGTCATTCTGATTTATTCTCTTCGTTACCATCATGCTGAATTAGCTTTGAGTTTATTTACTTTGTTATCTGTTTGGCCCTACTATTTCCTCTGCTACTAATAGCGACTTTGTCTATCTTATTCATTGCTATATTCACAGAATCTAAAACAGTGCATGGTACAGTAAGTGCTCAGTGGTTATTTGTTTAATTTACTGAGTAAGCACGTACTATGACATGCAAAGCACGTAGTACAGGGCCTAGAATGTTAATAAACCCACTATAATTGTTTGCTTCTGCTGCTATTACTATTATTTAATATATTAGGGTTCTGCATATGATTTCACTTGGAAAAAAGTTTGCTACCAAAATGTAAGTTTAAAGTTAGTGTACTGAAATATACATATATCAGAACATCAAGTTGTACACCTTACATATATACAACTTTTATGTGTCAACGATATCTCAATAAAGCTGCTTAAGGAATTAGTATACTACCAAGAAAAATATGATCCCATCTGAAAAAAAATAATCTCAGTTCCAAATGTCTAGTAGTGAAATGAGGGCAAATTTTAAAATGCACTGCTTAATTCTTCCTGTTCGGTGTGTAGATAACCCTTTGTCTGCAGCTGCAAAGCGAGCAGGCCCAGAAGGAAAGGTTTATTCACTGTACTTTTTATCTAAGGCCAAATCACCTTATCAAAGAGGCAGGGTGAACTGAACTTGAGTCAGCTAAAAGATGATTAACCTCTCTCCTCAAAAAAGCAAAAACAAAAACATGGTAACTAGTAAGAATGCTAAGATTCTGCATTTTATTTCCATTTCTACTCCAGGTGTTGCCACATCTGCAAACTCCCTGGAAGAGTGATGGGGATTCGAGTACTTCGTTTCTCTTTGGTGGTAATCCTTGTGTTACTGCTGGTAGCTGGGGCTTTGACCGCTTTACTTCCTAATATCAAAGAAGACAAGATGCTCACTTTGCGTAGGGAAATAAAATCCCAGGGCAAGTCCACCCAGGATTCCTTTACTCTCATAATGCAGACGTACAACAGAACAGATCTCTTGTTGAGACTTTTAAATCATTATCAGGCAGTACCATATCTGCACAAAGTGATTGTGGTGTGGAACAATGTTGGGGAGAAGGGACCAGATGAGTTATGGAACTCTCTAGGGCCTCACCCTGTCCCTGTGATCTTCAAAGTACAGACAACAAACAGGATGAGAAATCGACTCCAGGTCTTTCCTGAACTAGAAACCAATGGTGAGTTGCAACTGGGTTCTTAGTCTGGCAGGGCTGCAGCTAACCAGAGCTGGGGGTGGGTGCGTGGCTTTTGGGCCTTCTACTTGTCTTAATTGCCTGGAGAAGATAGGGAAATTTAATCATAAGAAAGCATTTTGAAAAACTTAAGGGGCAGTTTCCAAGATGTCAAGAAGCAGTCTCCTGGGGAAGAAATCGCATATATCTTGCAACAGTGACAAAGAGGTTAATATTGTGAAAGAAGATATGCTATGATTACATATTACTGCATCACAGAAGTTAGTAAAATGCCATTTAACTTATGCTTAATGTATTTTTTGCCGCCTCCTTTTCCTCCCACTCAGCAGTTACATGAGATTGTAATTTGCTTAAAAGAACCTTGGTTTTATTTATTTATAGGTTCATTAGTTTCTAGGATAATGGATGATAAATACATGATAATTTCCCCCTCAGGAAATTATAAAAATCAATTACATTTCAAGTAAAAACTTTTTCTGCTAGACAAATCTCTCCAAGAATACATTATTTTATTTACTGAATTTCATTCAGAAAATACTTCATTTGAATGACTTATAAAAACACCACTGTATCTTATAACTTCTGTCTTCATTTCCAAACTGTTTGATTTAAATTTTTTTCCTTTCATTTCAGCGGTGTTAATGGTAGATGATGACATGCTAATTAGCACCCAAGACCTTGTTTTTGCTTTCTCCGTGTGGCAGGTAATGTTGCTACATCCTTTATGAAATCATCCGTATAAAGTCTGATCTAGTGTTTAACCAGAGCAGCATGGTTTAATGTGAGAGTCACCCAAACCAGCGTAGACAGTATTTATCTAAAAGGTAGATGAATTTGTCATAATCAGATTTCCTGAGCTCAGTTAAGCTACTCTGAAAGTTACAGTATCTTTTATCTGTATTTGATTTATATTTGGTATATTGGAAAGAAGAGCTAGAACTGACTTCCAAAGAACAATGAGGAAACGATCTGGTATATGATAGAGCAAAGACTAAAATCCAGAGGCACTTTCGCCTGTATCTCAAATGAGAAGTGTATTTCTGTATTAATATTGCACAGAACCTCCTTTGAAAGAAACAATTTATTACATCCATAAAATTTAATTCTGATTCTGAGACCATTGTTTAAAAATTAATAATACTGATAATAATTCTGCATGGACCATTGTAGTGGCAGTTTCCCCCACCCCCACCCCCTTAAATTCCAAGCTGGGATAAACAGGCATAAATTGCCTGGTATCTATAAAAACTCCTTTTTCCTACTGAATATGTGTTAATAGTAGACAGCTTTTACAAGTTGCACTACAAGTACCTGAAACCAGAACTGCATACAAATACTTTGAAGCCCTGTCCAATAATTAAACACTGTGCTACCCAATAAATGGTCTAATTTGCACTATAGTAACTCTCCTTAATTAGCGACTTGGGATGTAACAACATTAGGTATTAATGGTAAGTGGTCACAGTACTCTGCAGATATCATCATTCTCAAAACTTCAGTTTTCAGCTTCATGCCTAGTGTACTGATCAACAGATTTTTTCCATATCAGCAGTTTTTCCAGCCCTATAAATAAAAGCTTCCTAGGCGAAAAGTTCTAATGTAATACTCCAGCTGTGAGATTTCTATTTCAGGTAAAAAATCAATTTCCTGAAAATATCAGGGTGGGGGGAAATATGAGAACTGCGGTTAATTAGAACAATCCAAGTAAACCATAATTAAAGATGGATAAATATGACTTTAGGTTTTATTCATAAAACCATCAAGAACAGTTTCAATCCATTGCGCAAGATAATTTGATTCCTAAAGTTCTGTCCCATCAGTGCCCTGCATAGTGTAGTGATTTGGGGCCTAGAGAGAAGCAAGATTAGAGCAGACAGGTATCTGTGCCTTGGCACTCACCCATCACCTCCACTTGCAGTGCTTTACCTTTTCCACCTCCATTCATCCGTGAAATCTCTTTCATCGCATAGATTAAGTGGCACATCTTCTCTGAAGGCTCCCAGCCTTTACACCCAACCCTTGACATTCCCCTTTGCTTCCCAGCAGCACAGTTGTCATTGTGTCCTCGGTGCCCCCCTGAGAATTGCACAGCTGCATTTACAGCTTTTTCACAGTGTGGTAATTCCTGGTTCACATATCTGTATCATACCCTCTCTAGACTATGCGTTCTTTGAAATGGGATTTAACCCACCCTGACTTGTGTGCGTGTGTCCCTAGTTTAGTGTCTGTTCTGTAAATGAATGAAACTCAAGTTATTTGTGAGATTGAACTAAACCTTTTAATTCTATAAGTTCATACTTCTTTTCCATGATTCTCTGCTTTTCTTTGCTGATTTTTGTTTTATTTTTAGTCACTCTCATCCTACTATTATTGTTTTAATACTATCCTTCAAAGATCCTGACACATCTCATATATCTATATATATGTCTATATCTATCTGTCTATCCATCTATCTATCTATATATCTTTGAGCAACATGGATTTGAACTGTACAGGTACATTTATACTCAGATTTTTTCAATAAATACAAACCACAGTACTACATGATCAGTGGTTGGCTGAATCTAGAGATGCAGATCTGTGGATGCGGAGGGCTGACTGTAAAGTTATAGACGAGTTTTCTACTACGCTCGGGGGGTCAGTGCCCCTAACCCCTGCATTGTTTAAGGCTCAACTGTATATGTGTGTGTTGTGTATATATGTGTGTATATATATTTTTTTCTTATGCTTTTAAAAAAGAGACACCCAAGCTGAAAAGAGATAAAAATAAACATCGTTTAAAATCAATGGTGACTTTCAAAAACATTGAAATCAACATGGAAAAACAGTAAAATGATACATGTAAATCCATAATTTTATATACGCCTAAGAGATTAAAACAATTTTTCAAAATAATCACATTATATCTTCTTATCTCCTGTAATAAATATCATTCATACAGTCAACTTCTCTTATAGCAAACTCTGAAAAACCAGACTCTTTGGTAACTCGAATTTATTAATATTGGATAATGTGTAAATTAGGAGAATATTTGTGAGGTTAGAAATTTTGTTAGAGATTTGGTTATGATGAATTGACCTTTAAACTTATCAGTACATAGATTTATGAATTTGTCTGGAGTTAAAGGAAATTGAGATGTAGAAGCCAGGAATAAAATAACATTGACAAATCAGTTTAATTCTTTCTGTAGTAAATCATTGCCTTTCACCATGTCAGCTTTAAAGAAATGCCACACTTAATTGTTCTTTTTCCATCTTTTCAGCAATTTCCTGATCAAATTGTAGGATTTGTTCCAAGAAAGCATGTGTCTACTTCCTCTGGTGTCTACAGTTACGGAGGTTTTGAACTGCAAACACCAGGGTTTGGAAATGGTGACCATTACTCTCTGGTGCTGATTGGAGCCTCATTCTTCCATAGCAAATACCTTGAACTCTTTCAGAGGCAACCTGCAGCTGTCCATGCTTTGTTAGATGAAACGCAAAACTGTGATGATATTGCTATGAATTTTATCATTGCCAAGCACACTGGGAAGACTTCGGGGGTATTTGTGAAACCTGTAAACATAGACAATTTAGAAAAAGAAACCAATGGTGGCTATTCTGGAATGTGGCACCGAGCTGAGCACTTTCTGCAGAGGTCTTATTGTATAAATAAGCTTGTTAACATCTATGACAGCATGCCCTTAAAATACTCCAACATTATGATTTCTCAGTTTGGTTTTCCATATGCCAACCACAAAAGTAAAATGTGAAAGTAAAACAAACAAAAACAAACCTCAAAACTGCTTGGTATTTGAGTAGCTTCTTCATGCTATGGTCGGTTTATTTATTTATTTTTAAGCACATCATGAACTTTTTTCTACTCCAGAAGTCTCTACAAGGGGGAAAAAGTGCTTAGGGCTTCTAGCATATAAAATTTACAGGCACTTCAAAACCCAAGAAGCTGGTATTACCCAGATAGGTCTTCCTGTGAGAAGTTTTCATCCACAGATATGATTCCTTGGTCAACAATTTTATTGTTTACATCCTGAGACCGTTCTACAATTTAAAACAAAATTTTTAATTGAAGTATAGTTGATTTACAGTGTTGTGATAGTGTTCTACAGTTGTTTTGACTCCTGGCACTTGCCTTAAGGACCTTTAGCAAGCTGTTTCCAGGATCAGAAACTCAGGACAAGTATTTCTCAGCTTTTTCATTAAAGGATGATTATTTTCATTTGAAGCCTGAAATGCCTCTTCAACAAAAGCCTGTGGTATAGGGAAAAGCCATGTGAGGAGAGAATAGTCTCAATCCCATATAAAAATGAGTGGAAATTTTGTGACTATCAGTACTTTCCTTGTGGTCCTTCCAACCAGCCCTTTCCAGGACTAACTTATCCCAGCATGATTTTGGTGTAACCATCAGTGCTTTTATTTCTGTGGATATCTGTTGTGACTGGGAGGGTTAATTTTAGTAGCTAAAGGATGTCTAGTTGTTCACTTGATTTTTATGAACATTTACTGCATGGATCACAAGTGCAGCCTCTGTTTCTTACATGCAACTTATATGCAGTGAGGAGTAAATGTGTTACTAGATTCAGGTCGTGCATTTTGTCACTGAATCTGACTTTGAGATTGCACATTAATTCTTAGATTTTACATAAAGTATGTATTGTTTAAGAAACATGTATAAAATAACTCTTTTGAAAGAATGTTTAAGTAGGAACTGGCAGAAATTACAACCCTTACTATCAAATGATCTTTATTGTTATAAAAGCGTAGGTTATCTCCTGGATACTAAAACGTGTGTATTACGCACTAAGTCAATCTCTTGCATTCAGAACTTCTTCCCTCCACACAGCAAAAGATCCAGAGATCATTTCAGTTACATAGATACAGGAAAAAATAAGAGACCTGAGTCATAGTAGAGGAATTCCACAGGGAGTCTGTATCAGCTGATTGTTAAGTTGCCCACTTCCTGTTATGTGAATTAGTATCTGTTCCACACGGTGTCTGTGTTTGGTCCTCGTTCACTATTGGTGGAAAGGAATACTCAGGCCTCTTTCTGCCACCTTCTCCTCTTCCTATGCCCCCTTCTGCTCCCATTATGCCGTTATATTCTCAAAATTGCAAAGCTATGAAAATAATCATGGTTAATGTTCCAACAATGAGGTCTCTGTGCAATTAGCTCAGTGTATATTGTTCCTTTACATGGGCATGTGTATGTATCTTAATGCCATCAGAGAAAGCCAATAGAACTCGCAGCCTCACTAAAAATTTATAGTGTTAATTATCTGCTTTGTCCAACCTTGGTAGTGACTTTTTGCCTCTTGAGATTGGCAGATAAATAAAATAAACTTTTACCATCCAGATGTTCTATGTTAATTAAGCAGACTCATGCTTTCGTGGTTGGTATTTACACAGATTTTTAAATATTCTCATATTTTGTTCCGAGTAAGATTAGAGGTATTAGCTACATTGCCCATGGGAAAATTTTCCAGTGGGAAAATATTCTCAGGTTTTATTTCTCATCTTGTATTCTTAAACTTATCTTCAGCATCACTTAAGTTGCTCATATCACATTTTTCAGACCTTATAGAGCAAATATGAAAGCAAAGTGAAGTTCAGTCTGTGTTACAAAAACTCTTGCATTGATTGAGGCTAGACATATACTAAAACTCTTTTTCCCTGCACCCTCTTATTCTTGCTCCAAATGATCTGGGGAAGAGAGGATGCTCAGGCTTAAAGCTACATCAGAAAAGCAATACAGCTTAGGGGTTAAATGTGCCAATGGAGTCCTTGGGCTCAAATCCTTCCTGCATCTCATGTATACTTCACCTCTTGGAGCTTCAACTTCCTCATCTGCAAAAATGAGAATAATATCTACGTAGGGGTTTGTTTCAAGGAATAAAGGAGATAGCTTGTGTAAGTATGAACACAGTGCCTTGCCCATTTTAAATGGTCAATAAAGGAAAGATGTTGGGGTGTGTCATTAACAGTAAAGGCAGTTCATTCTACTCAACTCACCTCTCAAGCATCAGAAAGGCCCCCGGACCCACCAGGTGCGATATTTGGGAAATTGTTTCTACGTAACAAATGTTTCTACATAACAGTGTTTCTGTATAATCATGGCAATTTTCATCTCATTTTCTTTATTTCAAATGCCCTTTTTCTAGTTAAAACAGTACATATTCATTCTAGCAATTTTGGCATATTCAGACCAGTATAAAGAAGAAATGAAAAGCCCCCAACCACATTAACGATGGCTAAACATTTTTGTGTCTATTCCTCCTGACTTTTCTAGGCATATATTTTAAAAGCATGATTTGTTTGGTATTTCATTGGATGGGTAAACCATAGTTTATATAATCAATCATATTGCTATTCTGTTTGATAATTTCTTATTATTGTAATAACATTTGGGTAAGTGTCCTTGCCATGAACAGATCTCTTTGAGCCTACCTATAATGATTTCTTTAAAATCAAGTCCAGCAAGTCCAATGCCTGGATCTATCTAGTCTTCATATTTTTAGGGGTTTTAATACATATTGCTATATATCCCCAAGAAACATTGCCATAGCTATAGTATTACCACATCTGAGAGCACCTGTTTCTCATCAGATTCCCAACATTGCATATTATTTTAAATTTTCTTAATTTCTTTTGCCATGCACAAACGCTGCAGAATTTGGAAGGACTCTGGCTGTGTTAAGAACTCCATGTTGAGAAGACTGAAAAAGCAGGCAATCAACTGTCAAATGAAAGATTCCAGGACAGTGTAAGCTTCAGGAATCCTGAAGTGCTTCCAGAAATTCTTTGCTCCCAGGCTTGAGTATAGGCAATGAATTGTTGGCTCTTTGCTGGTCCCAGGAAAAAAGAACTTGGAAGCAACAAAAAATGCTCACAATGGTTCCTCTGAAAAAGACCTAGGGCTTTGACCACAAAGTCAGGAGTGTATTAGTGAATGTGTGTGTGTGTGTGCCTATGTGCACGCACACCTACGTGCACATGTGGTGACAGTGGGGAGGGTAGGAGGTAGAGGGAGTGGGAAGGAAGGGGATGGAGTGGAGGACAGTGCTGTGATGGAAGAGGAAGACAGAGGTGCTAAATCTCATTGGTAGCTACGAGGACATAAATGGTGAGATCTGATCATCCTCTACCGCATGCTATTTCATAAGCCAGTTTTAATTTTTCTGCTAGTTTCCTCCAACTTTCTCTCTCTCTCCCCTTCCACCTCCTCTCCATTCATGAAGGCTCTCTCAATATAAAACCCAAATATTTTCAAAAATATACTTATTGTGGATGAAACGCAAAGAGCATTTGATTCATTGGAAACATGCACTGAGTCCTGGCTCCACTAAATTTCCTCATCTGCTGAGTGGGGTTGAAAATACCTGCCCTAAAATTTCGCTGGTTGTTTTTGGTTTCAAAGGGCACAACGTGTAGGAAGAACTTTACAGTATCAGGGAAATGAAAGAATTTTTTAAAAGCCGTTACAAATAAAGAGCAGCTCAGCTGAGAGTGAAAAAAACTTGGTTGTGAATTAGTAGCTGTGTCAAAATAACACCTTAGCGCATAAAAAGAAGTGAAAATAAATATGCAAGTACCGAAAACAATTTAAGGAACCCACTTTATTAGCTCTGGCTCAGAATGAAATATTTAAATGAAGTATTTAAACTAGAGATGACTCGAGGCTCTTTCTCTTTTCATATATCAATATTTATTTTATTTAAAAAGAAAAAGGACAAAATTTTTGGTCAGAATACTTAAGTAGATTAAAAAAAAATAAATCTGGGGCTTCCCTGGTGGCGCAGTGGTTGAGAGTCCACCTGCCGATGCAGGGCACACGGGTTCGTGCCCCAGCCGGGGAAGGTCCCACATGCCGCAGAGCAGCTAGGCCCGTGAGCCATGGCCGCTGAGCCTGCGCGTCCTGAGCCTGTGCTCTGCAACAGAAGAGGTCACAACAGTGAGAGGCCCGCGTACCATAAATAAATAAATAAATAAATAAATAAATAAATAAATAAATAAATAAATAAATAAATAAATAAATAAATCTGAAGGAAGCAGCTTTAATTTACAGCAATGGTTCTTCACTTGGGCTGATTTTCCTCCCAGGGGTCATTAGCAATGTCTGAAGACACATTTGGTTGTTACAAATGGGAGCAGTCTACTGGCATACAGGGAGGATGCTGCAGCACTGCCGCCCCCAATTAACTGTCCCAAAATGTCAATAGTGCTGAAGCTGAGAAAAAACGTGCATGATATATTAGAGAATATTTGATTGGTAATTTATCTATATAACTAACACTTTATGACACTGCCAGTTGCATTCCTAAAGTTTTATCTTATATAACAGTGCCTATTGGAACAAAATTAAGTGGGGGGGGGGAACATGTTTATATTACTATTAAGACATCTGGTGCATAATTCTGTGACCCAAAATCTGATCAAGGAGCCAGAAATTTCCCTGGTTAAGGTTTATTTCTGACTTTTTTTTTTTCTGATCCACTTGCCTTTTTCTGTTTTCACATCTGAAGAAATAGACAATAGAGCTTCAGTTTCTGGGAAGGACCTATGAATAAACATATATTTCTGAAGAACTACAGAGCAATATTACATAATATAGTGTATATTTTCATAACACATCTCTAGTTAGAGAAAGTCAGGATGGTTAAGTTAAAGTAAACTAAGTACAAATTTTCAAATAATCATATTTATGTATGGTCAAGTATTTTTGGTTTAAACAATAAACTTAATAAACAGCTAGTGAAGACAATTTATATAGGAA
Source organism: Pseudorca crassidens (assembly GCF_039906515.1). Classification (NCBI taxonomy): domain Eukaryota; kingdom Metazoa; phylum Chordata; class Mammalia; order Artiodactyla; family Delphinidae; genus Pseudorca; species Pseudorca crassidens. The sequence goes on along the minus strand of NC_090297.1, from coordinate 88,609,092 downwards.
AGAATCCTGGAATGAGAGAATTAAGAGACATTTTTCTTGTATCAGCTAGGTAATGAGTTCTGTAGGTTTATCTAGGTCTCAGTTTCCACATCTACAAAGGAGAGGGGTAAACTAAATGATTAGTAACTTTCTTTCCATTTGTAAAATTCTGTGACCCTAAATCAGTGTTGAATTGGTAGGTTTTAAAGGAGCCACGTTATACTTCCTGACAAGAAAAAAAATATTCCCTAGAGTTTAGCTCTGCTGGAGCTTACAACCTTCCCTACACCCTAAGCCTATCTTTCCAGGAATCCTTTCTCAAAGTGAAAACTAACTTAATAAACATCACTACCGTTGTACTGCTTTAGGACCAAAAGACATAATCATGATGATGGGATAAAAAAGAAGTTGATGATGTCATCTTTCAGTGTTAAACACTGACTAGAAGAGGTTATGATTTAAAAGATGTTTTACAGAAACGGACTCACAGACTTAGAGAATGAACTTATGGTTACCAGGGAGGGAAGGGTGAAGGAAAGGGATAGTTAGGGAGTTTGGGATTGACATGTACACATTGCTAAATTTAAAAAGGATAACCAACAAGGACCTACTGTATAGCACAGGGAACTCTGCTCAGTGTTATGTGGCAGCCTGAATGGGAGGGGAGTCTGGAGGAGAATGGATACATGTATATGTATGGCTGAGTCACTTTGCTGTGCACCTGAAACTATCACAACATTGTTAATCAGCTATTCTCCAACATAAAAAAAATTTTTTTAATTAAAAAATAAAAGATGTTTTACTTCTTAACCAAGCATCTGTTGCCACTGGCCTTCAGGAAGATCCCCAAAAAAGTTGCAACAGGCTAACAAACCACTTGAATCAAATTGAACTATGAATCAGAAATCATTAGGTAAAGCCACTAATTTGTTAAACCCAGAATGCAAATACAAGTTTTAAAGACTGAATTAAACTATTTGATTCTACTGACATTTATAAAACATGATTTTAATGGAATTTTCTATCTTACCAGCAGATGTCAGTGCAACCTAATTAACTGAGTAACACTTTTTTTTTTAAAGCAGATTAAATACCTGCCAGTAAACTGAGTGAAAACAGTCTTAAAATAGCAGTTAAAAAATCTACTGTCAATGTGTTTGATTAAGAATATCTTCTTAAGTGGAGCTATAGAAAAAAATCAATCCTTCAGAAGTTATTAAGTTAAAACGGGCCCTTGCCTAGGTAAATCATATTACATAAGTTATAACACATTGTTATTATCGTCATAACTTATGTGACAATAGCATTTCTCAGTGACATATAAAAGACATGACCTTAATTAAATACAAAATGCTAATCTGGGGTAAAGTGTAAGAATAACAGTATTTTAAAAACTCACACATCATAGACGCTAGAGCCAAAGGAAACTCATTTGTCTCTGGATGACGTATTTACAGTCCCTGAAGAAACACAATAAGTCCTAATGAATCCCTAAAATATCTAGAGTGTGATACCACCTGTCTTCTAGAATGTAGCCTTTGCTTGTAGCAAAAGTTATTAATCTAATGGCAGTAACAGCAACGTCTATGATGTGGGGAATTTGTAACAGCCTACAACGTAGATACTTGTATCACCCACCTTTGAGGATTCAATAACTGATGTTCAGAGAGGTTAGGTAATTTGCCTAATAAAGAAAAGTTACGCAGAAAGTCAAAGTGACAGAACTCAGATGGTTCCAAGGCTATATTCTTTCCTTTATGCAATATTCTGCTCCTCTAAAACTGCTATTTCATGACCCTGTATTAAAGAGGCCTCTTGTTGCATTTTTTTGTCACACTCGGAGTTCAAGCTATATTTTGTACAAAACATTTCTACAACAACGGTATGGGACACAACTAGAATTAGGCTAAAATAAGGAAAAATAAAGAGATATGTGTAAAACCACTTTTAAAATGCAAAACCAGTTTTTTAAATAAAATTAAATGTGCACTTACCATCTAACCTAGCAATTTCATGCCTGGACATTTACCCAAGAAATGTGAAAATATATATATCCACACGAAGACATGCATAAAAAATGTTTATCAAAACTTTGTTCATAATCATCAAAAACCGAAAACAACTCAAATTTCCATCATCTAGTTAAAGCATAAATATATTGTGGTTTATCCATGCGATAGAATGCTACTCAGCAATAAATGGGAACCAACCACTGATACATGCAACACCATGGCAGAATATCAACTCATTAAGCCAAGTAAAAAAAGACAGACACAAGGCTACATACCATACGATTCCATGTGTATAACATTCTGGAAAAGGCAAAACCATAGAGACAAAACAAATCAGTGGCTCTTTCTACAAAAGAGCCTGAAGGAAATTTGGGGGATGATAAAAATATTCTAGATCTTGATTGTGGTGGTGTTAATGTGACTATATACATTTACCAAAACTCATAAAACTACAAAGTTAAAATTGGTGACTTTTATTTTATGTAAATTTTACCTCAGTAAACCAGACTTTTTAAAAAATTGAAAGACATTGGACACAAAGTATTAATAATTCCATAAAAATTTATGAATTGTTGAGTCAAATAACAAGAGATAGAGAAGTTAACAGCCTGAATCTTGCCTTGGAATGCTTAGCCTCATCTGGGAATGTAGGAGAAACCAGGGTACTAGTGTTAGCTGGCCAACCCACTTGTGTGTGATCCTGAGTGAGAATTACTTCTCTCCAAATCTCAGTTAAGGTACTGTTAAAGAAATTGCATTAAATAGCTAAATTATTTAAACCTTCTTGAACTTCTCAAGCCAAAAAAACAAAAACAAAAACAAAGGACCAGATTCACCATTCCAAAAAATCTCCCTCCTGCTGATTAAAGGTGATTAAAGGAAATCTAATATATAATTCCTAGGTAGGAGAACAATATTAATAATATCAGCTTTATTTACTCACCATTCCATTGGAGAGGGAAATTATATAATTTGGCCAGCAGGTGTCACGCACTCATCTATGAAAAACTGACAACTCTTTCTATCAAAATGCTTTCTTAATATTTGCCTAATATTTTCATCTGTAATGATTATGAACATTGTTTCTCTATATAAATGCTTAAAGGAAGGAGGATGTTTGAAATATTCAATCTTTTCCTCATTTTTTTTCTTAGTTCTAATCAAGGATGGTAATTAAATCTACATATCAAGATAGAAATCTCTCTTATTCCATTATGTTTAACGTTTCAAAGGTTTTTAGAAAACAGAGTAACAGCTTCATGAATATTACTTGCCTAGTTTCGGCAAACTCAGTCCTTTAATGGCATTCTGTTTATTCTCAATGTCACCTCTTGCATGAAGCCTTCCTCTGGTATCTCATATACCATAAAATGTTCTATGTTCTATGTAAAGCAGCCTCCACATTGTCTTATAACTGTTTATGTATGTCTGTCTCTCTTCTCTTTTGACCACTCCCCAAATTATAAATTCCTAGGAGGTACCAGTGCTGCATCTCCAAGTTGTAACATAGAACCTTATGCTCAATAACGTTTGTTGATGGTAAGCAAATAAGTGAACGAATACTTGAATGGATTTTGCCATTTCCAGGCATGTGGTTTTTCAACGACCAGGTGAAAAGTGAAAGGACCAGTAGGCAGTCAGATCAATAGAAAAGCACATAGAGGCACATGGCTATTTTCCCTGGAGGAATGTTTAGGACAATTGTGGCTTATTGAAATAAAGGCAGCAGCATATAAAAACCAAAAGTTGGGGATAATAGAGTAGTACATGGCTTATGTAATGGACTAGCAGGAAGTCCTAACTGTTTAGTACCAAAAATTCTTTGACATCTGGGGAAGGCTACAGATCCCTTCTTAGGAAAGTGTTTTTAAAGAACATAAAATAAAATACATAAGATTACAAAGAAAATTAATTACATATAAATACAGTTTTCAAAATAGGTTTAAACAATTTATTAAGATTTAGCAGTCAGTTTGATAACTACCATAATTTCATAAAAGCGATGAGTGTAAATGATGTTTTGAGAAATCTGTGACAACTGTAATACGATATGAAAATATATTTTTGACAGTCACAGTCACTGCTATTCTTTTGCAGTTTTTACCTACATTCATAAAGTAGGCAAAGTTGATGAAAATGCTAAATTTCAGGCTAGTAAAATTAGAGCTGTAATTTTTTTCTCCTTTCTAAATTCACAGACCCCTTAAATTCTATTCATGAACCACTTGACAGGGTCTATGGACCCAAGGTTGAGAACCTCTGGATAAAAGGGAAGTTGGCATAATGGAAGATAGGGAATTATACAGGAAGAGGGAGCAAAAGGAGTTTCCTTCTACAGGTAGTCTTCTCTCTCTCTTTTCCTTGAGAAAGCTCATATTATTCACTTCCTAGCCTCTCATCTGTTCTTTGCCTCATTACAGTAGAGTTTGTACCCCTGTCATTCCATGAAACCATCCTTTCCCAAGTCGTGCCTGCTGTCCAGGCAGGACATTAACCAATGACTGTGTCTCGGTCCTTACCTTGTTTGATTTCTCTTTGGCTTTTGTACTGTTGACCACTCTCTTTTTAAAACTTCTTTCCTCCTTGGTCTCTTTCTTTTTCTTATATCTCTTTGGTTCCTTTTCAGCCTCCTATCCTATTCTTCTTCTGCCTTTGGATGGGTCCCTGGAGTTCTACCTACCCTATACTTCTCTCTCACTCTGCATGCTTTCTCTGGATATTCTCCGTCAATCTAGTTTACGTCTCTAGCCCAAGACTCTTTCCTGATCTTAAGTTCTTATATTCAACTATCTATGCCACAATTCTTCTTAAATATGCCAGGGATCCCGCAAACTCAATATATCCCAAATTAAATTTATTCTCTTCCCCTCTCTGCTTCTTCTCTTATGTTCCCCATTTGGGTGAATGACACTACAATCCAAAGCTTCCTGAATCAAAGGTCTGGAAGCTCTTTTTGATTTCGTCTTCTCCCTTACCCCCAGACATAAAAATAACAATAACTGCTGAATTTTCCAGAGTATCTATCTTTAAGATTGCTCAAGCTCATCACTTTTTCCCAGTTTTACTATTATTGCCTTAGACATTTTAATAGCTACCAACTATTCATTGTTTACGATGGATCAGGTACTCTGTCAAGTGTTTTACATAGCTGTTTTAGTTAATCCTCGTATCGCCCCTCAGGGTAAGAATGATTATGCCTAAAATTACAAATGAGGAAATAGAAGCAAAGGGAGACGACGAACTTGCCCAAGGTCACAAGGCTTTTTAATGGCAGAACCAGGATCAGAGCATTGGTCTGTTGGACTCCAAAGCCATATGCCTTCTTGTTGCTCTTAGGGTCTTCATGATTGCCCTTCGAAACTCCATTACGGTATCACCAAAGTTCTCTCTCTAAGAAGCAAATTTGATCACCTTATTCTGCTGCCTATACTGTTCAGTGTTCCCAGGACCCTTCCCCATAAAGCTCAAAATCCTCAGCTGGGTTCCAGGAGCTCACCCCGGCTTATGTCTCCAGCCTCTTCTCTTGTGGCCACCCAGCTTGCGCTCCACATTCAGATGCTTTTCTTCCCATATAGGCTCACTTCACTCTTCCACCTCATAGTATCAGTTTGTTTAGGCAGCCATAACAAAGTACTGCAGACTGGGTGGCTTGAACAACAGAAATATATTTTATCACAGTTCCAGAGGCTAGAAGTCAGAGATCAAGGTGTTGGCAGGGCTGTTTCTTCTGAAGCTTCTCTCCTTGGCTTGCAGATGGCCATCTTCTCACTGTGTTCTCACATGATCTTCCCTCTGCGCAAGTGCATCCCTGGTGTCTCTCTGAGTGTCCAAATTTTCTCTTCTTTCTTGCAAGGACATCAGTCAGATTGGATTAAGGCTTAACCAAGTGGTCTCATTTTAACTTGATTACCTCTTTAAAGGCCCTAACTCCAAATACAATCACATTCAGAGCTACTAGGGGTTAAGGTTTCACCATATGAATTCAGGGAGGACACAATTCAGTCCATAACACCCACTCACAGAGCTAATTTTGACTCACCCCTTTCAACTCATTCTTTCATGCCACCCTCTCTGAAAAGTCTTCTCTGGCTGCCCCAGTTCTGAGTTAAAGGTCTCTGACATTAATACTATTACAGCCTTTGAGCTTCTTCCTGTTATAGCATTTACATTTTGTATTGCAATTACTTTTTTGCTTCTCTGACACCTCCATTGGACCAAGCTCCTTGAGGGCAGGAACTGTGACTCATTATTCATTTTTCTAGCCACAGCCCAAAACCCAGTACCTGGATCACATATGTATTTAATCAGCCAATTAGTCAGTTAACAATTTGTTAGTTAATATTTTCGGAAAGCTTATTTTGATCAGCCACTTTTCAAGAAATTAAGGACACAGTAGTGAACAAGACCAAAGAAAGTTCCTTCTCTCATGTAATTGACATTTTAGCAGGAAGTCAATAAATAGGTAAAAATAAATAGTATAATTTTGGTACTGATAAAGAAGATAAAGTGGAGTAATTTTGTGGAGAGCAGCTTTAGGGGACTTCTTTGGCTGGGGGGTTCAGGGAAAGCTGGAGGAGACACATGAGATGTGGTTTGAATGATGAGATGTAACCAATGTATGATCTATAAGAAGAGAGTTTCAAGCAGGAAATATCAAAGGCAAAGACCCTGAGATGGGAATTAACTTGGCAAGTTTGAGGGACAATAAGAATGCCAGAGTGACTATAGGGCAGTGACTGATGGTAAGAGCAGAAGGAAATGATGTCAGGAGCTTGAGCTGATTTCTAAGTGCAAAGGAAGTCACTGAAATGTTTTAAACCAGGGCTGGAGATGATATGGTTTATGTCCTTAATAATATCACTCTGGCTGCTGTGTGGGGTATAGATTTTAGAAGGACAGTGGTGGAACTGGAAGACTAAAGAAGAGACTGATGTCAATTATAGACCAAAGGTCTCAGTGGGGGGTGATTTTGTACTCCCTAAACCCTCAGAGGACATCTGGCAATGTCTGGAGAGATTTTTGGTTTCTCACAACTGCGGAGTGGGAGTGCTACTGGCATGTAGTGGGTAGAGGCCAGGGATGCTGTTAAACAGCCTACAATGCACAGGACAGTCCCCATGACAAAGAATTTTGGGGGCAAAATGTCAGTAGTGCCAAGGTTGAGAAACTATGATTTAGAAATGGTGGTGGTTTGACCTAGGTGGTAGCAATGGAGGTTTTAAGAAGTACTTAGACTTAAGATATATTTGGAGGTAGGCAGTAAGCTGTACAGGATTTGTAGACAGATTGGATGTGGGCTCTTTAAGTTTGGGGTCTGAGCAATGAGGTGGATGTTGGTAATATTTACTGAGATGAAGAAGACTGGGGATTAGTTATTAGAGCATAGATGACATTTAAAGCCATAAGACTGGGTGAAATCATTCAGGTGGGTAATATAGAGAAGAAAAGAGGGCCAGGCAGAGCCCTTGGACACTCCAGCATTGGAAGTCCTGTTAGAGGAAAAGTAGCCAACACATGAGACAAGAATGAGGTCTTTGGGAAGGCCAGGGAGGATGTGCTCCAAACTGAGGGGAGGGTCAGCTGAGGAGTAGCAATACTTCTTCCACTGGAAAAGGAGGGGAGGTAAAGTTCATGGATAGGTATATAGGCAGCTGAGTGGATTTGGTAGCGGGAAGAAGAGTAGCTCCCATCTGACTGAATTTATCATCTTCATGAACTGAGGTCTGAGTGTGAGCATCAGCTGAGTGTGAGTGTGAATGTGTGGGGGGGGGGGTGGGGGAGAGAGAGAGATACTGGAGATTTGAGAAGGGAGGATGTTATGAGACAGCTAACTTGCAGAGAGGGAGAGTGAAGTCACCATGGAAATGAGATAGAATTCTCAGATAGTGTTATGAGCCATCTGAGATTTGTAGTCACAAATTTAAAATGAGTCTAGTCAGTATAGCTTCTGGATTAAAACAATAACTTTTATTGAATGAATAAAGTGTCATAGTAATAATAACATCAACATCTACAATTTCTTGATCATTTATAATGTAGCGTGGATCAGCCTTTGTGGAATACTCTTATTTATTTATTTATTTATGGCTACATTGGGTCTTTGTTGCTGTGAGTGGGCTTTCTCTAGTTGCAGCGAGCGGGGGCTACTCTTCCTTGCAGTGTGCGGGCTTCTCATTGCGGTGGCATCTCTTGTTGCGGAGCATGGGCTCTAGGCGAGCAGGCTTCAGTAGTTGTGGCACGTGAGCTCAGTAGTTGTGGCTCACGGGCTTAGCTGCTCCGTGGCATGTGGGATCTTCCTGGACCAGGGCTTCAACCTGTGTCCCCTGCACTGGCAGGCGGATTCTTAACCACTGTGCCACCAGGGAGGTCCCAGAATACTCTTATTTAATACTCTCAAACAACCCTGTGAGATAGGCAATTTAATTTACTGATAAAGAAACTATAGCTCAGGGAGATTAAGTGATTTGTTCAAGGCCACACAGTATAAGAACAGGATTGAAAACTGGGTCCATCGACTCCAAAGCTCACATTCTTCACTAGTATTTTATATCCTACTCAGGCTATGGTTAATGAAAACCACTGCCCTGAGCAGGGCTTTGTAACTTCCCTACCTTTTGAGAAGACCAAAGATGCTAGGAACTCAAAGAGGAAGGATGGGACTAAATGAAGGTAGTGCTGAAAAAAATCACCTGATGTTCATTAAAAATGCATATAATTGATGCTCTAATTATAAACGCTGCTGTGATTTTTCTCTTTCAGGATTCTTCTTAAGGCTTACTTAAATCCAATTGTCCTGTTTATCCAAATGGGCTCAGGACAGCCTGTGGAGAGGGAACAAGAAACTGGAGAGGGAACAGGGCACAGGGTGTGATTTGCCCTCAGCCTCCAACCCCCCGTGGGACAGTCTTGAGTTCTGAAAAGGGACTAAACTGACTTCTACCAAGGAAACATTCCATGTTCCCCCGTGCCTCCACCTTTGGTTGAAATGGAGACATGAGGGTTGAGAAAGAGGTTATCTGAAACCTCAAGAGATTCTCTGAAGAGAATGGAGATTTTCCTTTGTAATTTGACTCCTGCTGCACACCCAACTCACTACACATTCTTGGCAGTGATGTGGCTCCTGACATGACTGCAGTTAACAGATTAAATGCAAAATATGACAGGTCCTTTCAGTCAGAACCGCCAACGCAAAATGCCCCATTGTTTCCCTCATTTTAAATAGCTGTCAACCATACTCTTTATTTCCCTCCCTCCAACAATTAAAATATTTTAGGGCCTGTGGTTTTTTTTGTTTTTTGTCTTTTTCTGCAGTGGATGAAGAGGGGACGAGGACAGAACTGGACAGTTGCTAGATCTGATGAATTTGCATATAGCATTATTGATATAAATGTATATCCCATGAAAAGTTGGGTTTATTCTCACTGTTTCAGTCATATTTACCTACCACTTGCCATTAACCATGCTAACGTTGCCCTATTATCAAAAAGTTGTTTCTAAAAAATAACATTTTTGACACTTTTGTTTAAATACTTATGAAAGATCAGTTAAAACTCAGCATTTATTTATTTTTTCTCTGAGCCTTGTTTCAAGCAATTGGTATATTTTGATCACATACTTTCTCACTTTATCAGTCATGATGAAACATGTCAGCTAGGACGGAGCACCCTACATGACACTAGGCGAGTTAACATCTCTCTTATACATGCACTAGGTTAAGCCCTGATGTATTTGGTTCTTCCTCTCCAGGAAAGAGTTTAAGCAATCATTTAGCATTCCACAAACATTGATTAATCACCTACTACCTAGCACCATGTTAGGTGCTTGAGATACAAAGAAGGGTAAGAAATGGTCCTTGTTCTCAAGGAACGGAAAGAGACAAGTATATCAAGTGTTACAGAGAGTAAAATAGCTTCATCTGAAGGGTAGAGTGGAACAAAAGGAAGAAGCACACAACCTACATAAGGTTCTGGCCTTTCTGTCCTAAGATGAAGCCACTGGCCATTTCTCACGCTGACCCCTCATGACCAACAGGGCTCTGGAGAGAGAATATCGGCTGGTACCATCAGCCACCAGAAGACCTGGGCTCTGGAGTCAGATAGACCTCGTTCACATTACATATCTATCACTGAGTAAGATGTGAACTTGGCAAGTTTTTTAACCTCATTGAACCCAAATTTCTTTATCCTCAAAATAAAGCTTATTGCAAGGGAGGCAATGTTGTGAAGTGCCTAAGAGGTGAAGGTTTGCAGCTAGGCTGCCTGGATTCAACCAGGTGACCTTGGGCAAATTATTTAATCTCTCAGATTTACAAGGAAAAGATTATCTTAATCTTCTGCAAACTCTTTCAGTTTCCTTCATTTGTAAAATAGGGACAATAATACCTTGTATCTCATTGGTTTTGGAGTGGATTAAATGATTAAAGAGCATAGAATAGTGCCTGGTACATTGTAACTGGTCAATAAATGTTAACTATCATTATTATTATTATTATATCCGCCTTATAGAGCAAGTTGAAAGTTAAATGAAATCATGTGTGCACAATAGCTAGCACAGTTCCTAACACCTAATAACCACTTACTAAATTCAACAAATGAAACTAAATGAACTAAATGCAGCATTCTCACTTTTGTTTCATCAAATCTCTGACCATGACCTTAACAGAGGGAGCTTTTAAAAAGTTAAATCAGTCATATCACAATTCTTCTCACAGCTCTTCAGTGGTTTCCTGGCTCACTCAAAATAAAAGGCAAAGTCCTCAGAGCAACCTACAAGTCCAAAAATAACCTGATCCCACCCTCCCTCCCTGACCTCATGGCCTACCCCTCCATGCCTCACTCACCCTGCTGCAGCCACACAGGATCTGGGCTGTCCTTTGAACACACCAAGCAGACTCTTATCTCCGACCCTGGCTCTTTCCTCTCCCTGGAAGGCCCTTCTTCCCCCAGATACTGGCACAGCTGGCATCCCTTCTTTGCTCAGTTTATCTTACCAGTGAGGCTATCCTTCATCCTGCTGTTCCCTTACTCTGCTTTATATTTCTGCTTAGGACATTGGTATCTGCTGTACCATATATTTTACCTGTCTATTTTATCTAGCTCTGTCTTCCTTCACTAGAAGGTAAAGTAACCTTAATTTTTATATAAAAAGTTTATACTTTGCTGAACATATCTGTTTAAATACTTATCAACGCTTATTTACAAAAACTGACTACAATCTGGGCCTTGAAACAAAGCTTGACAAATTTCCAACTGTTCTCACACAAAACATGTTCTCTAAACACAACTTAAAAGTCAACAATAAAAGACAAGCAGAAAACTTCTCATATACTTGGAAAGGAGAAATTAAATTGTATAGTACAAATATTTATAACCAAAAATATTTAAAATATTACATATCGAAACATGAGGGGACCAGCAAAAGGAGTTTTTAGAAAAAAGTATATAGCCTTCAATGCTTGTTTTAGAAAAGAATAAATGAGCTGTACATGTGACCTAAAAAATTAGAAAAACAGAAAAAAATTAAGAAAGAATAAGTTAAAAGCAAAATTAATGGTTTAGAAAATAGAAAATATAATAAATAGGATCTATAAAATCAAAAGTTGGTTCTTTGAAAAGACTATTAAGAGACAAACCACTAGCAAGATTGATAAAGAAAGGTAGAGATGGGGGGGACCTTGAAGATGGCGGAAGAGTAAGACACGGAGATCACCTTCCTCCCCACAGATACACCAGAAATACATCTACACGTGGAACAACTCCTACAGAACACCTACTGAAGGCTGACAGAAGACCTCAGACCTCCCAAAAGGCAAGAAACTCCCCACATACCTGGGTAGGGCAAAAGAAAAAAACAGAGACAAAAGAATAGGGACGGCACCTGCACCAGTGGGAGGGAGCTGTGAAGGAGGAAAGGTTTCCACACACTAGGAAGCCCCTTCGCGGGTGGAGACTGCGGGAGGCGGAGGGGGGAGCTTCGGAGCCGCTGAGGAGTGCACAGCAACAGGGGTGCGGAGAGCAAAACGGGGAGATTCCCGCACAGAAGATCAGTGCCGACCGGCACTCACAGCCCAAGAGGCTTGTCTGCTCACGCGCCGAGGCGGGCGGGGCTGCGAGCTGAGGCTCGGGTTTCGGTTTCAGTCAGAGCACAGGGAGAGGACTGGGGTTGGCGGCTTGAACATAGCCCGAAGGGGTTAGTGCACCACGGCTAGCTGGGAGGGAGTCCGGGGAAAAGTCTGCACCTGCCGAAGAGGCAAGAGACTTTTTCTTCCCTCTTTGTTTCCTGGTGCGCGAGGAGAGGGGTTTAAGAGCGCGGCTTAAAGACACTCCAGAGACGGGCGCGAGCTGCGGCTAAAAGCGCGAACCCCAGAGACGGGCGCGAGCCGCGGCTAAAAGCACGGACCCCAGGGACGGGCAGGAGACGCTAAGGCTGCTGCTGCCACCACCAAGGGGCCTGTGTGCGAGCACAGCTCACTATCCACACCCTTCTTCCGTGGAGCCTGTGCAGCCGCCAGGTTCCTGGGATTCAGGGACAACTTCCCCGGGAGAACGCACGGCGGGCCTCAGGTTGGTGCAACGTCACGCCGGCCTCTGCCACCACAGGCCCGCCCCGCACGCAGTGCCCCTCCCTCCCACCCCCCGGCCTGAGTGCGCCAGAGCCCCCGAATCAGCGGCTCCTTTAACCCCGTCCTGTCTGAGCAAAAAACAGATGCCCTCCAGCGACCTACACGCAGAGGTGGGGCCAAATCCAAAGCTGAGCCCCCGTGAGCTGTGAGAACAAAGAAGAGAAAGGGAAATCTCTCCCAGCAGCCTCAGAAGCAGCGGATTAAAGCTCCACAATCAACTTGATGTACCCTGCATCTGTGGAATACATGAATAGATAACGAGTCATCCCAAATTGAGGAGGTGGGCTTCGAGAGCAAGATCTATGATTTTTTCCCCTTTTCCTCTTTTTGTGAATGTGTATGCTTCTGTGTGAGATCTTGTCTGTATAGTTTTGCTTCCACCATTTGTCCTAGGGTTCTACCCATCCATGATTTTATTTTTGAATTTTTTTCTGAATAATTAATTTTAATTTTAATAACTTTATTATACTTTTCTTTCTTTCTTTCTTTCTTTCTTTCTTTCTTTCTTTCTTTCTTTCTTTCTTTCTTCCTTCCTTCCCTCCTTTCTTTCTTTCTTCATAATTCTACTAATTCTCTCTACTTTTTCTCCCTTTTATTCTGAGCCATGTGGATGAAAGGCTCTTGGTGCTCCAGCCAGGAGTCAGGGCTCTGCCTCTGAGGTAGGAGAGCCAACTTCAGGACACTGGTCAACAAGAGACCTCCCAGCTCCACATAATATCAAACGGCAAAAATCTCCCAGAGACCTCCTTCTTAACACCAGCACCCAGCTCCACTCAACAACCAGCAAGCTACAGTGCTGGACAACCTATGCCAAACAACTAGCAAAACAGGAACACAACCCCACCCATTAGCAGAGAGGCTGCCGAAAATCATAATAAGGCCACAGACACCCCAAAACACACCACCAGACATGAACCTGCCCACTAGAGAGACAAGATCCAGCCTCATCCACCACAACACAGGCACTAACCCCCTCCACCAGGAAGCCTACATAACCCACTGAACCAACCTTAGCCCCTGGAGACAGACATCAAAAACAGCAGGAACTACGAACCTGCAGCCTGCAAAAAGGAGACCCCAAACACAGTAAGGTAAGCAAAATGAAAAGACAGAAAAACACACAGCAGATGAAGGAGCAAGATAAAAACCCACCAGACCTAACAAATGAAGAGGAAATAGGCAGTCTACCTGAAAAAGAATTCAGAATAATGATAGTAAGGATGATCCGAAATCTTGGAAATAGAATGGACAAAATACAAGAAACAAGGACCTAGAAGAAATAAAGATGAAACAAGCAATGATGAACAACACAATAAATGAAATTAAAAGTACTCTAGATGAGATCAATAACAGAATAACTGAGGCAGAAGAACGGATAAGTGACCTGGAATATAAAATAGTGGAAATAACAACTGCAGAGCAGAATAAAGAAGAAAGGATGAAAAGAAATGAGGACAGTCTCAGAGACCTCTGGGACAACATTAAACACACCAACATTCGAATTATAGGGGTTCCAGAAGAAGAAGAGAAAAAGAAAGGGACTGAGAAAATATTTGAAGAGATTATAGTTGAAAACTTCCCTAATATGGGAAAGGAAATACTTAATCAAGTCCAGGAAGCACAGAGAGTCCCATACAGGATAAATCCAAGGAAAAATACACCAAGACACATATCAATCAAACTGTGAAAAATTAAATACAAAGAAAACATATTAAAAGCAGCAAGGGAAAAACAACAAATAACACACAAGGGAATCCCCATAAGGTTAACAGCTGATCTCTCAGCAGAAACCCTACAAGCCAGAAGGGAGTGGCAAGACATACTGAAAGTGATGAAGGAGAAAAACCTGCAACCAAGATTACTCTACCCAGCAAGGATCTCATTCAGATTTGATGGAGAAATTAAAACCTTTACAGACAAGCAAAAGCTGAGAGAGTTCAGCACCACCAAACCAGCTTTACAACAACTGCTAAAGGAACTTCTCTAGACAAGAAACACAAGAGAAGGAAAAGACCTATAATAACGAACCCAAAACAATTTAGAAAATGGGAATAGGAATATACATATCGATAATTACCTTAAATGTAAATGGACTAAATGCTCCCACCAAAAGACACAGATTGGCTGAATGGATACAAAAACAAGACCCTTATATATGCTGTCTACAAGAGACCCACTTCAGACCTAGAGACACATACAGACTGAAAGTAAGGGGATGGAAAAAGATATTTCATGCAAATGGAAACCAAAATAAAGCTGGAGTAGCAATTCTCATATCAGACAAAATAGACTTTAAAATAAGGACTATTAGAAGAGACAAAGAAGGAAACTACATAATGATCAAGGGATCAATCCAAGAAGAAGATATAACAATTGTAAATATTTATGCACCCAACATAGGAACACTTCAATACATAAGGCAAATACTAACAGCCATGAAAGGGGAAATCGACAGTAACACATTCATAGTAGGGGACTTTAACACTCCACTTTCACCAATGGACAGATCATCCAAAATGAAAATAAATAAGGAAACACAAGCTTTAAATGATACATTAAACAAGATGGACTTAATTGATATTTATAGGACACTCCATCCAAAAACAACAAAATACACATTTTTCTCAAGTGCTCATGGAACATTCTCCAGGATAGATCATATCTTGGGTCACAAATCAAGCCTTGGTAAATTTAAGAAAATTGAAATTGTATCAAGTATCTTTTCCGACAACAACGCCATGAGACAAGATATCAATTACAGGAAAAGATCTGTAAAAAATACAAACACATGGAGGCTAAACAATACACTACTTAATAATGAAGTGATCACTGAAGAAATCAAAGAGGAAATAAAAAAATACCTAGAAACAAATGACAATGGAGACACAATGACCCAAAACCTATGGGATGCAGCAAAAGCAGTTCTAAGGGGGAAGTTTATACCAATACAAGCCCATCTTAAGAAGCAGGAAACATCTCGAATAAACAACCTAACCTTGCACCTCAAGCAATTAGAGAAAGAAGAACAAAAACCCCCCAAAGATAGCAGAAAAAAAGACATCATAAAAATCAGATCAGAAATAAATGAAAAAGAAATGAAGGAATCAATAGCAAAGATCAATAAAACTAAAAGCTGAGAAGATAAACAAAATAGATAAACCACTAGCCAGACTCATCAAGAAAAAAAGGGAGAAGACTCAAATCAATAGAATTAGAAATGAAAAAGGAGAAGTAACAACGGACACTGCAGAAATAAAAAAGATTATGAGAAATTACTACAAGCAACTCTATGCCAATAAAATGGACAATCTGGAAGAAATGGACAAATTCTTAGAAATGCACAACCTGCCAAGACTGAATCAGGAAGAAATAGAAAATATGAACAGACCAATTGCAAGCACTGAAATTGAATCTGTGATTAAAAATCTTCCAACAAATAAAAGCTCAGGACCAGATGGCTTCACAGGCGAATTCTATCAAACATTTAGAGAAGACCTAACACCTATCCTTCTCAAACTCTTCCAAAATATAGCAGAGGGAGGAACACTCCCAAATTCCTTCTACGAGGCCACCATCACCTTGATACCAAAACCAGACAAGGATGTCACAAAGAAAGAAAACTACAGGCCAATATCACTGATGAACATAGATGCAAAAATTCTCAACAAAATACTAGCAAACAGAATCCAACAGCATATTAAAAGGATCATACACCATGATCAAGTGGGGTTTATTCCAGGAATGCAAGGATTCTTCAATATACGCAAATGTATCAATGTGATACACCATATTAACAAACTGAAGGAGAAAAACCATATGATCATCTCAATAGATGCAGAGAAAGCTTTTGACAAAATTCAACACCCATTTATGATAAAAAACCCTGCAGAAAGTAGGCATAGAGGGAACTTTCCCCAACATAATAAAGGCCATATATGACAAGCCCACAGCCAACATCATCCTCAATGGTAAAAAACTGAAAGCATTTCCACTAAGATCAGGAACAAGACAAGGTTGCCCATTCTCACCACTGTTATTCAACATAGTTTTGGAAGTTTTAGCCACAGCAATCAGAGAAGAAAAGGAAATTAAAGGAATACAAATTGGAAAAGAAGAAGTAAAGCTGTCATTGTTTGCAGATGACATGATACTATACATAGAGAATCCTAAAGATGCTACCAGAAAATTACTAAAGCTAATCAATGAATTTGGTAAAGTAGCAGGATACAAAATTAATGCACAGAAATCTCTGGCATTCCTATACACTAATGATGAAAAATCTGAAAGTGAAATCAAGAAAAACACTCCCATTTATCATTGCAACAAAAAGAATAAAATATCTAAGAATAAACCTACCTAAGGAGACAAAAGACCTGTATGCAGAAAATTGTAAGACACTGATGAAAGAAATTAAAGATGAAACAAATAGATGGAGAGATATACCATGTTCTTGGATTAGAAGAATCAACATTGTGATAATGACTCTACTACCCAAAGCAATCTATAGATTCAATGCAATCCCTATCAAACTACCACTGGCATTTTTCACAGAACTAGAACAAAAAATTTCACAATTTGTATGGAAACACAAAAGATCCCGAATAGCCAAAGCAATCTTGAGAACGAAAAAAGGAGTTGGAGGAATCAGGCTCCTTGACTTCAGACTATACTACAAAGCTACAGTAATCAAGACTGTATGGTACTGGCACAAAAACAGAAAGATAGATCAATGGAACAGGATAGAAAGCCCAGAGATAAACCCATGCACATATGGACAACTTATCTTTGATAAAGGTGGCAGGTATGTACAGTGGAGAAAGGACAGCCCTTCGATAAGTGGTGCTGGGAAAACCGGACAGATACATGTAAAAGTATGAGATTAGATCAGTCCCTAACACCATACACAAAAATAAGCTCAAAATGGATTAAAGACCTAAATGTAAGGCCAGAAACTATCAAACTCTTAGAGGAAAACATAGGCAGAACACTCTATGACATAAATCATAGCAGGATCCTTTCTGACCCACCTCCTAGAGTAATGGAAATAAAAACAAAAATAAACAAATGGGACCTAATGAAACTTCAAAGCTTTTGCACAGCAAAGGAAACCATAAACAAGACCAAAAGACAACCCTCAGAATGGGAGAAAATATTTGCAAATGAAGCAACTGACAAAGGATTAATCTCCAGAATTTACAGGCAGCTCATGCAGCTCAATAACAAAAAAACAAACAACCCAATCCAAAAATGGGCAGAAGACCTAAATAGACATTTCTCCAAAGAAGATATACAGACTTCCAACAAACACATGAAAGAATGCTCAACATCATTAATCATTAGAGAAATGCAAATCAAAACTACAATGAGATATCATCTCACACCAGTCAGAATGGCCATCATCAAAAAATCTAGAAACAATAAATGCTGGAGAGGGTGTGGAGAAAAGGGAACACTCTTGCACTACTGGTGGGAATGTGAATTGGTTCAGCCACTATGGAGAACAGTATGGAGGTTCCTTAAAAAACTACAAATAGAACTACCATATGACCCAGCAATCCCACTACTGGGCATATACCCTGAGAAAACCAAAATCCAAAAATAGTCATGTACCAAAATGTTCATTGCAGCTCTATTTACAATAGCCCAGAGATGGAAACAACCTAAGTGCCCATCATTGGATGAATGGATAAAGAAGATGTGGCACATATATACAATGGAATACTACTCAGCCATAAAAAGAAACGAAATTGAGCTATTTGTAATGAGGTGGATAGACCTAGAGTCTGTCATACAGAGTGAAGTAAGTCAGAAAGAAAAAGACAAATACCGTATGCTAACACATATATATGGAATTTAAGAAGAAAAAAAATGTCATGAAGAACCTAGGGGTAAGACAGGAATAAAGACACAGACCTACTGGAGAACGGACTTGAGGATATGGGGAGGGGGAAGGGTGAGCTGTGACAGGGTGAGAGAGAGTCATGGACATATACACACTAACAAACGTAGAGTAGATAGCTAGTGGGAAGCAGCCGCATGGCACAGGGATATCGGCTCGGTGCTTTGTGACCGCCTGGAGGGGTGGGATAGGGAGGGTGAGAGGGAGGAAGACGCAAGAGGGAAGAGATATGGGAACATATGTATATGCATAACTGATTCACTTTGTTATAAAGCAGAAACTAACACACCATTGTAAAGCAATTATACCCCAATAAAGATGTTAAAAAGAAAGAAAGAAAGAAAGAAAGGTAGAGATGGCACAAATAAATAATGTTAGCAGTGGAAAAGGAAAATAACTTCATAACCAACAAAATTTATGAAACATAATAAAATAATACTTTGGTTAATTTTATGGCAATAAATTTGAAAATATAGAAAAAATATACAAACTTTTAAAAGGAGTTCAACAACTCTTAAAAACACTGACAAAGTAGTTAAACATCTTCCTATAAAGAAAACACCAGTCTCAGATTTTATTTATGTGTTCTACAAAATTTGCAAGGAGAAGTTTATTCTAATCTTTTGCAAACTCTTTCAGAAAAATAGAAAAAAAGAGGGAACGTTCCCTACCGTATTCTGTGAGTCCAATAATAACCATGATAACAACCAGACAAGGATTATATGAGGAAAAAAATTACTCGCCTATTTTACTTATGAATGTAGATTTAAGAATTCTAAACAAATATTAGATACATCATGATTAAGTTGGATTGTCTCATGAATAAAAGGCTGAGATACATAACTTTAGAAAATTCTAGAATGTTAGTCATCAGAAGAATAGATTAAAGGAGGTATAGCTTATATATTTTTTTTCTCAGAAATTTGATATTATCCCAAGGAATATTTTGAAAAGCAAATAACAATAAGTTGTTTGAATTTAAACCCAAAATTTCTAAGTTTGCTTGGCTCTGACTAATCTATCCTTTTATCACCTGGCAGAATGAAGGAACAGAAAAAGAAAGAAAATTAGACTTTAATATCTGAGTTTTGTCCTTAAAATATCCCATTTACTAAGCCTGCCACTGGAATGGCTTTATTTTCTTATATCCATACTCATGCAGACTATGCAAGAAAAGTCTTAAGAGACACTATTTTATTACTAAGTTTGGTGGTCAGCATCTCCTCCATTGTTTTATCTTGTAATTCATAATTTTAAAATAAAAAAATTGTTAATTGTGTAGAAGGACTTGTGATTTATTTATTTTTTAGTGAATAGAATAGTTTATGATCGTTTCCTTTACCAGATTAAAGTAGGAATAAAGTAAAGTAAAATACTTATTGAGCTTAACATATGACAGGCACTAGGTAAAATGCTCTACAAACATTGCTTTGTATACTCCTCTAAGGTTACTTATGCTTAAAGAAGTGAAGAAACTGGCTGATGGTCACTGCTTCCAGCACAGAATGTTATGGGAACTTAAGATGAGTTCTATTTGACTTTAAGGATTAGCCTTTTTCTGCCAGATATGGGTGAGAGGGTAGGGAATGGCATACTGAGACACTTTTCTTCATAATTAGAGAAATTCTCTCTTTCACAGGTTTTTATTTTCCCCCACTTCCCCCCCACCCCAACCCACAGGTACTTTTTGTATGGGAACCTTATACAGCTCATTTCTGTAATTTTGCTGGATACTCTATGTATCAAAGCTTTTATTGAATTGTATATAAATTCCCATTTTGATATGCTCACTTAGCATCCATTACAAATTATGGTAATTTGTAGCAGGAATTTGCTTTGATATCGAAAGGCATTGGTGAGTTTTTGTACTAGAGGAAACTCATTTGACCTCTATGTTTGATCTGTGAAAAGAATAAAAGGTAAGAGAATTATTGTTTGACTTCTTAGCTTCTTCCAGGTCTTTAAGGCTCCCCCAATTGTATTGCATTCTACCCATTTTCTCTTGATCTCTCATACTCAGTCTATCATTAATTATTTAAAATATAGTCTTAATAGCTCATGCAACTCCTCTGCCTCTTTACCATAAACCTACCCTACCTGAAAAAACCCCAAACTTGGAAATCTTAAAAAATATTTCTGCTGCTATTCTATTCAGGCAGCTAAATTCTAAAGGAAAAAAGGTTCCCAATCATACAGTCGTCTCCTCTGTAAGTCTATGTTTTGTAAACTTGCTCAGCACTGCTTACCAAATTATTTCTTACTGAAGCTAGAATTAGCTGTCTTACTCTTTTTTTCTTTGGAAATTGTCCAGTAGCTTCATTTTTCTACTCAAGCCTTCCGTTTATTTCTTCTCCACTCAGTAACAGAAAAGAATTTCCCTTTCTCTTTTTCGGGAAAACACTGAGGCCATTAGATCATCCTTTGACCCGTGCTTTAAGAGATATACTTTGCTTGTGTTGTTCATGTTTTCCATCCCAGTTAGCTGCTTAAATTTGTTTTTGTTTTCAATGATGTATCCCAAACACAATATCTTCCATGGAAGAATAGTAATTACCAAGGATGTCTTCTTTCTTTTTTAGGAAGCTGTACTACTTTTTCGAGTCATCTGCATTATCCCCAGTTCTCAGAGATTCTTCAAAACTCATTTTAAATGGATTAGTTTATATGTACCCAAAGTCCCTTAATATATTATCATTAAGAGCAGTTAGACTGGTGAATCTGGTTACATCCTCATTGTTTTCTTTGCTATTATTTTATAATATTTAGAAAATATTATTTTTCAAGTGTCTATTTGTTAATATGTTTACTTGTAAGTATGGGTAAATGTTTAACCATTTATTGTAATTAGCATGATTCTTTTTATAAGATCATATTGAATAAGTCCAAAATAAATAATTCCCCTGACCTATTCCATGTCCTTCGCCTCATGTCTCTTTCTGACAACTGCTATTCTTATTATTGTATTATGAATAACTTTTTGGCATTTGCTAATCCCACAACTTTGATCTCAAGACATCTATTATTCTCTGGATCTTTCATGTTCATTTACAAGAAAACCTTGACTCTGTAATCATATAAACCTGAATTTAAACCTTGGCTCTACCACTTGATCTCCTCAGGCTTTATTTGCTCATCTGCAAAAAGGTCTTTAATCTACTTTACAGGGTCGTTGAGAGGATTAGGGAAGTTATATGCTGTGTTCCCATTATAATGCCTGGCACATAGTAAGTGATCAAAATGTGTTACTCTAGTTCCTTCTCTCCATGAACTGATTTCCCTCATTTTGCATTTTTCTGCATTACTTTATTTCTTTAAAGGATTGAAAGAAAACTCTAATTGACTTTGACCGTCTTTTTCACAGGATTTTGCATTTTTGTTTTCCAAAAGAACTTGATAGAGTTTTGAATCCTCCTGCTTCCTTTAAGGACTGTTCTAGGCCCTAAATAGAAGATAAAACTCCACAGCACATCAGTTTTCCCCTCAAAACAAACCTGTAATTTATAACCTTCATGTAAATTACTATTTGGAAGCATTAACCATCACATTTCTTATATATATCGAGTAGTGACTATGAAGTTCTCAGGTCACAAATCTGACAATTTAAGAAAATATTTTTCTGAAACAACTTAGTTTCTGTCTCAAAAATCCCCTTTTTTCTCAGTAGCCAATAAAATAATCTTGTCAATTCTGAGTAAACCAGTCCAGTTAGGGTCTTTTCTCCTTTATCTTTTCTCTGATGTAGAATTTGATTTCCGGAGGCTCATGATATTGTGGGAGCAGATGGGGATGGTTGAAGGGTATCTGGCCCATGATTGACAGCTGTCATTCATATTGGCTTCCACGGAGTTGCAATAGCCCTTTGAGCCATGCACAGCCCTCCATGTTGGCATCCACGGAGATGTCACTGCTCCCTCCTGTACCATAGTGGTGTGATCCCAGCTGCTTTCCTCTCATTACAAATCCTCTTCATTATGACTGTGAATTCCTCACCAATTTCCTGGCTAGTTTCTGCACCCTTTTCTAGGGCATAAGAAAATTATCTCCTCTCCTACATTGCTATTGGGCTTCAGGAAGCTCCATAGGACCATCTCAGGCTCTAACTGCCCCCATCCATTTCCACAACAACCTCTGCTATTGAATATGCTCCATGACAGTAGAAAGGATTCTTGGGGACAATGTCACCTTCAAGAATCCTCTATGATCTTGCTACTCAAAGTGTGGACTGTAGACCGGTAGCATCGGGATCACTTGGGAACTTGTTAGAAATGCAGAATCTTGGACCCCATTCTAGAACTACTCAATCAGAAGTTCATTTTCACAAAATCTCCAGGTGATTCGTATACACATTAAAATTTGCAAAGCACTCATCCCTGAGATACAAGACAGAGTTTCAACTTGCCCTCAGGACCCTGACCTATCTAAGGGTTCGATTGCTTTTCCCTCCCTAAGGACCTAATTATTTTGAGGAAGGTAAGAGGAAGTAGGGTCCGGGAACCCTTCCTAGAGATCTTCACCAAGGTCTTAACAATCTTGTTTCCCACCCCAATTCAAACACTTTCTTTCCTTACCTCAGAAAAAAATTTAAACTGTCTCCTCTGGAAAGGGAAAATGCCCAGGAAATACTTGATTTAATCCTTGTATCATATAACTGGGCATCTTTAATTGCAAAGCCAAGAACTTGATATCTTTATTTTTTGGTTTGTGTTGCAACTTCCTCCCCTTCCCTTCTTCCTCACCCTGTTTCTTGGGACAATGGAACAATCCAGTCTAATGACCTGGATAGGGGAGGTTCAGGTAGAGGGAATACTTCACTGCATGACAGGGATTTTATTTATATTTTAAAATACTTCAATCTCCATTGGATCTGGGTTTTCTGGAAACCCAAAGTACATTTCTGAGACAGCAGTTCATGCTGGCATATTGAATTTCATTCTTTTAGGCTTTATTTTCTGTCAGTAGACTTTACTATAAAATTTTTGTGTTCAGTGAATATTGGGCAAGTAAACTCATGGAAGTAACATAAGCCTCTTCCATCTTCAATAATCTGGTTTGGTATAATATGCGATGCTTCAAATAATATGTTCTTTACTTCCTAAAGTCTTCTTTGACCCCTCAAGAGTGAGCCCTGCCTTTCCAGAATTCCAGGTATTTATTCTATGATAGCATTTAACACTCTGTTCACTATATCCCTTATTAGACTACAAGCTCACTGAGGTCAGGGTCAGTGTCTATTTCACTGTTGTGTCCCCAGTGCCTGACCCAGTACCTGTCTCGTTGGAAAAGTACAAAAACTGCTTGGATGAATAAATGAACAAATTCACTGATATTATTCCAACCTTTCCTCACCTACCCTCATTATATGACAGGAAGAGAATAAGTATAAAAAGTGTTGTAGAGGTCTTTTAGTCCAATCACTGACTCAAAGTAAAAATCCTATATATAGAATCTCTACAGAGAGTCAAGCTTTTGCTAAAATATTTCCCAAAGAGGGAATGTAATTAGCTTTTTCCATTTATGGGTAGTTCATATTTTTAGAAAGTGCTTTTTTAAACTGAATCAAAATCTACCTCCTTGGTTTCATCTGCCTTTGGAGTTTTATAGATTTGCATTTCTATAGTATAATTCTCCAAATTTGTTAAAAAGACACAAAATCAAAAAGATTTAAAAAGTGGTAAGATGGTTTATCTTGCACAGAAATCACCATCAACTGGAATGTCTGCTTTTTCCTCCAATAAAACACACAGGTCTTGCTTTACAACTAACGTATTCACAGAAATGTCAGAAATGGAATAGGGAAGGAATAGTGGTAGGTTTTGCTACTACATTTAAGGATGGGAAATTGCCTCGAGTTTTAGCCTTGTCCTTGTGAGAGAAGCATTGCTTAGGTACTTTATGATATATGTCATACAGCATGAGATGACGATTCATTTCTGGTTGTGATATCTTATATTAGAAAACGTTCATTAACATTTCTCTATGTGCTTTTGCTCTGTCCCCATATTGCTACTGCTTAGTTGTTGTTGTCACCTCAAATCCTACATTTGAAAGATGAAAATTCCCTTCTTTTCTTAACCAACTTCTTCTACCAATTGCTCTATCATTGACACCGTTATTCCCACAGGCTTATAAAATATGGGCTTAATTTATCCTGCTCATTCCCCCTATCTGGTCAGCTACCCAGTCATGCACATTTCTCCTCTGTAGTTTTTCTCACGTCTACTTCTTCCTCTCCAGTGATGCTGACAAATGGCCTTCACTGGCCACGTGATTCGATTTCTGCTTCCCTTTCTTACTCCAGCTTCTATCCCATTTTAATCCAAAAGGTAGACCACAGCCATACTAATTTTCCTTAAAATCCTCTGTTATCAGTATGTCACCTAGTTTAAAACTTACAATGTGTTGATGTTCTACTGCAACAGAAGCTAAATTGTGCCTCCATTTCAAGGTCCTTCTTCAACCCCTCTAATCTCTCAAACTGTCCAGCTTTATTTTAGCTGCTGCACCCCCCATCTACCCACCTCCCTTCCAACTCCAGGTCCACTCTTGTCGGCACCCTTTCTCCCTGAAGCCCACCTGCATCCCCACCCACTCACAACCATGCTACATTTGCATGTGTATGATCTCCTCTCTCCTCTGGGCCAGTTCTGTAGCCCACCCTTAAGTCCTATTTCCCCCACAGATTTTTGTCCTAAATATTCCAGTCTTTATTCAGCTCCTTCCCTCTCCCTCCTCTATTATTTTTATTGTGAACTATAAACAAAAGGAGATAAACTTATGTGTACAGTTTTACACATGGTTATAAAGAGAACACCCAGGTTGCCACCACTCAGATGGGACATAGAACATTCTGGAACCCTGGGGGCTCACCCCTGCTCCTATGTGTCCCTTCTCAATCAATTTTACAGTATTAATAGTCTGTAACTCATAATTTAGTGCTTATAGTAATTAAATACCATCTTGCTTTGCCTTGTGGCTTAAGTGTGTTAATATTATTCCTCCTACTCAACTGTAGGCTCTTGAAGGGCAGGGACTCTATAGATTATTCTTCAGAAACCCCTCAGTGTCCTAAGCCATGCTAAGTGTATATGGGTATTCAGTAGATACTTGCTCATTGATTATAGACTAAGAAAAAGCAACACTGAGGACAAAAAAACAATATGTATGTATATGTCCACAGTGAACATTGTGATATCTCTCAAATTCATGTTAACCTTTAGAAACTGGCACAGTTCTATTTTGTTGAGTTCTTGCCCCATATAGTATGCTCCCTGGTTTCAGTTTTCTTTTCTTTCATATGGCACTCAGCTTTCTTGGAGATTTCTCAGGGAATTTCCAGTTTTGCAAAACAGAATGTGGAGGAATGCCTTGTCAGTGAATAGAAATCCATGGCAACACTGCAGAAACACCAGCGATTCTCTCTCCTATTTCGGTCAAGGAACCACTGTAATCACAAAACAGCTTTTTCTCCTCCACTGTACAACTCTTCCTCCCATGAAAAAACTTTGCATTGCATCCAAATGTCTTTAGAACTAAACACTTTTGCAAATGTTAGTAACATTCCCTGTCTTGGAAGTTTAATCACACAGGACTTCTAACAAATATTCTCTGCCAAGAATAGAGAAGAAAAGATATATGTGTAATAAACAACTAAGGAAATAGTAAACACAAAGCACACATTAGTAAAAAATAAATAAATGATCTCTGAAGGAGCTCGCTGTGTATGCAAAACATTTGATTCAAGGAAATGATGCAGTGTAAACATAAAAGATGTATAAAATATTCCAATGCTGGTACAGAGAAAAACAGCATATATATTATAAGACCATAATAATTCTAGTAACTGGTGAGACCTGTGAACAACCAAGCTATTGGGTTAAATAGGCATTCTTGCATAGAATAATCTGAGATTTAGCAGCAGAAGGAAGGAAATCCACTTTTTTGTCTTATCCTAGGACTTTTATGACTGGGGCAAAAGTCATTGTATTGAAGAATTATTTCTGGCCTGGGATAGTTATAATGAGACAGTGGAGATAAGCAGGAAGGAAATCCATACTTACTGTAATGGGTTTATTTACAATAGCTTAGTTCATGCCTAGGCCCGTGAAATATCTATATCAGGCAGGATAGAAAGCTACAAATAATAGCACCTGACAATCAGCCCTCAATCAGTTAAGCAGCTACACTTAATTGTCAAACTTCAGATATGAAGGGAAGGACAAAAACTATTGAGAAGTCTCAGATTTTCATTCAGTCAGTTTACACATATTTGCTGAGCTTCTCCCAGGTGCCAGACCCTGCTGTCGCCACTTCTGATACAATGTTGAACAAGACAGCTGAAAGTCCTTGCTCTTGTGGAGAGACAACATTCTAGTGAAGATATGCTGATAATGATTCATATAGTGTGATACGAATCTGTGAACAAGAGTTTACTTTTATGAACTTCAAAAACAAAAATAGACATTGTTTATTTTGAGGCAAAACCATAGAAAGCCTATAAGTAACCAGAAGCCTCACCATGGTGGTTGACTATAGGGAAGGAAGAGTCAGAGCAATAGGATCAAGAAGGAACAAACAGGTAGCTTCAATGATGTCGGTGATATTGAGCTTATGAGCTTGGGTAATGGATTAATAGGTGCTTGTTTTATTATTTTGCTTTACAATCTAAGTAAGAGTGACATAATTTCTTTTGTACATATCGAATATTACATCATAAAGTTTTCGGTTTTTTTTTAATGAAGGGAGAAAGAGGATGGCAGTGATTTTTTAAAAAGGACGAAGAGGGCAGGGCATGAAATTTATTTTCTCACAGTTCTGGAGTCTGGCAGTTCAAGATCAGGGTGACAGCATGTTAGCTTCTGGTGAGAGCTCTCTTCCTGGCTGGCAGATGGCCACCTTCTACATGGCAGAGAGAGAGAGAGAGAGAGAGAGAGAGAGAGTGCTCTGGTGCCTTGTTATATAAGGACACTAATCGCATTATGAGGGCCCCACCTTCATGACCTTGTCTAAACCTAATTATCTCCCAAAGTCCCCATCTCCAAATACTACCACATTGGGGGTTAGGGCTTCAACATATAAATTTTGAGGAGAGACAAACATTCCTTCTATATCAGACTCCGTGCAGAGGGTTTATTGAGGAATGTTCTCAGAAGATATAAGAAAATGAAAAGTCAGGACTGGGCAGAAGTAGAAACTGACAAGAAGTGAGGTTGCAACTGAGGCCTCAACCTATCTGACAAGGAGATGTGGAGCTGGGATAGACCTTCAGAGATATAGTGAACTAAGGCAAAGGGGTAGTCATTGGCTGTTGGTTGCTCCCTCAGGGATGTACTCCTGAGCAAGACAGTATCCAGGGAGAGATGCAGTTATGAGGCATCAGTAGCTGATGGTTCCAGCAGCTGGAGGATGGGTGTTTAAGCCCTGAAGAAGTGATCTGGGAAAAACACAACTGTAATCTCCAAAGTTTTAGGATTTAAAATATCATGGTGATGAAAACAGATGGAAGTTAAAATCTGAGTTCTGTGTGGCCTACAGAAGTTCATTGAAATCTATTAAAATTTTTTTCTCATCTGTAAAAAATGGTTATAATAATACTATAATAATATAAAATAACATAATATATTTTATATTATAGTTATATATTTTTTTCTAACAATTGTTATAAGGATTACATAAACTTAAAAATTTATAAAGAAACTTGTTGAAGGGCCTGACACATTCAGTAAATGGGAGCAATTATTATTACTATGTTAATATCTTATATACTTTCTGAAACAAGATTGAATATATACAAATAAACAGTCAGATGCCTCAATTAGTTCATAGGATAAAAAATTTATGTGAGAAGTTTTCAGTACCTACTGATATCAGTGCCTTGGAAGTGTTCTGAATTATAGTCCCAATTCTCACACAGGTGTCTGAGACAGCAAATGGATTTAATCTCAAGCTTCAGCCAAGAGCAATCTGCAGTCGCTGCTGAGAATGTAGTGTTAGGAAACTTTCTATGGAGATTTCCACTTCCAGTTAGACTATAGGTAGATGTGAAAGAACTCCACTCCTACAGTAACAACAAGGAAAAAACCCAAGCAAAATTAGAAACTCACACTTTTTTATGGGGCTAGACAAGAAAGAGGGGCATAAGGAAGCCTTTAAGAACTAAGTTACAGAGCAATATGGGCCACACCTGTGTGGTCAGGGAGCTGTGGCTGCCTCCATACCTGGGTGGTGGAGGAGGTGCCTGTTCTGTGTCCAGATGGAGGGAAGAGCTGGCTTGTCATAGGTGGAGAAACAGCATGAATAAGGATAAATCAGCTCAGCCTTTGCCTTAAATATATGCACTAATGAAACAGAATGACATCTGGAAAAGCCCCATATCCAAAGCAAATTGCTAGGTCTTACAGTTCTCTATAACCCCACTCTGAATTTGGGCTGAGAACACAGTGGGTGTTGAGGGGGTGGAAGTGTAGTCCTTGGCATTCTTGCAGTAATTAGATTCCAGGGATCTGCCCAATTATGTCCAAAAAGTGAACCAAATATATCTTAAAATTCAGCACCATTGACTGCCAGCTCAACTACCTATAAAATAAAAAGACAGGGCTTCCCTGGTGGCGCAGTGGTTGAGAGTCCGCCTGCCGATGCAGGGTACGTGGGTTCGTGCCCCGGTCCGGGAAGATCCCACATGCCGCGGAGTGGCTGGGCCCATGCGCCATGGCCGCTGAGCCTGCGCGTCTGGAGCCTGTGCTCCGCAACGGGAGAGGCCACAACAGTGAGAGGCCCACGTACCGCAAAATAAATAAATAAAAAAAAAAAGACAGAGAGAGGCACGGGAGGATGTAAGTTGGACTAATCACAAGTGAACTTCAAAACAAAAACAAATCCCTGGAATTTCTAGAACTGAAAAGTGTAACATTTGAAATTAAAATTTCATTGGACATGTTTAACAGCAAATAGATCACTGCAGAAAAAAATTAGTGAATTAAAAAAAAGTTAATAGAAATTATCTAGACTGAAGGAGAGAGGTAAAGTGATTTTAGGAAATGAACAAAGTATCAGGAATTGTGAGCTAATATCAGATGGTCTTACATGTGTGTAATTGGTGTCCCAGAAAGGGAGGAGAGAGACAAAGGGACACAAAATATATCTGATGAAAGAGAAGCCTAAAATTTTCCAAATGTGATGAACTAATACATATTCACTGTGGAGGGTGGCATATAGGCATCTGCTTTACCAATATATATTTTAATTTAATTTTTAAACTTTTAATATTAAAAAAGATCAATGTTGAAGAAAAGAGGTTTTGGAATTAGACTGCTTGTGCTTGAATCTCTGATCCGTGAGTCACCTTAGGCAAGTTTCTTTAGCCCTCCAAGCTCTACCTCCTGCATCTGTAAACTGGGTAGAATAGCATATTCACTTCATAGAGAACAATATGAAATAATAAATGTTAAGTTTTTAGCATAGTTCCCGGCACCAAGAAAGAACTCAATAAATGTAAAATTTCTCCTTCCCCTCACCCTCCTCTTCCTCCTCCATATTCTCTTTCTCTTTCTTCTTCATCATCACCTAGGCAATTTTCAGCCAGTGGTCATGTCTATGCCCAAAGGCCAAATTCATATCTGATACAGAAAACTGTAAGGCTCCTTCCTGACCACCCTAATTCAAGGTAAAGTTGCTTCAAATACATCATAAATGAGATACTATATATGATCATCACCCAGAGAGGTTGAGCCAGCATATAGATGATGGAAGAGACTGCAATAATCAGGTCTGTCCATATCTGAAGACATATTCTCTGGCCAAGCACACCTCTCTGCTGAGGGCACCACAAGGCCTGGAAAATGGTACCTAGTAGACCACTACTCAGTGACTAAGCTTTTGTTCTGGAGAGAAAGCAGAACAATTCAAGTAACCTATCAAGGACATCATGGTTTCCTACTTCCTTCCTAACCAAGTTTAGCATTCATTTTGCCTTTCTGGCAGAAAAATACACTAGAATGATGTCTGTTTGGACAGTCTAGATCAACTCTGTGTCCCTCCCTGATGGTCAGTGATCCTTTATATCTGGACTATTTTTCTCTATTGCACCATCTGGCATCTGTCCCTGTGGAAAAACAGAGCTGATTTTCTTGCATACACAGCCTTAACATTTTTATCCTAAAATGACAAGGGAGAGCATTTCCAGCTTTTATCTTTGTAAAAACCACTGTTTATACACTTTTTAAGTTAGCATTTATTTCTACTCTAAGTTGTGATCTTTAGAACAGTTTATCAATTCAAACATTTTAATGTATTTAATTAACAACTATTTATTTATCAGACACCTTTCTTGGTGGGGGGGTACATTAATGAATATATCAAAAATATGATGATCTTGCCTTTGTTGAGCTTACAGCCTAGTGAGGAAGAAAGAGAACAGTAGAACAACACCACTGACTTGAGGACAACAGCCTTACAATGACGGCACAACCAGCATCTACCATCATGTAAGGTCAAATCCTTGGAACAAATATAAGTATCTATAAAACCTCCTAATGGCTCTGCTTCTCTGATTGAACCCTGAGTGATACAAGTATTGAGCAAGTTTCCTCATCTGAGAAGCTCCAGGCAAGGCAGAAAGTAAGAGGCACACAGAGAAAAACTGTTTCCTCCTGTACAAAACTGGCTGAAGCAGCTATTGAACAGGTAGCGACAGCAGCGGCAGGAGTAAGAGGTGAGGCTGTGAAAGGATTTGAAGTGGCACACAAGAGGTGTCTGACACCGCATTCTATAATCAAAAACTATGCATTGGGGCTTCCCTGGCGGCGCAGTGGTTGAGAGTCCACCTGCCGATGCAGGGGACACGGATTCGTGCCCCAGTCCGGGAAGATCCCACATGCCAGGGAGAGGCTGGGCCCGTGAGCCATGGCCGCTGAGCCTGCGCGTCCGGAGCCTGTGCTCCGCAACGGGAGAGGCCACAACAGTGTGAGGCCCGCGTCCCGCAAAAAAAAAAAAAAAAAAAAAAATGCATTGGACGCTAGGGAACTACTCAATTCAACTGGGAGAGGGCATATCAAGGGAAGGATTCATGGATCTCTATCCCTGGAGAACAATGTCCTCCAATAAATGTCATCATGCTTGTTATAGTCATTGTAACATTCCATTTTTATCATCATAGTTTGTTACCTACCTTAGTCTTGGATTCTTTTGGGTTTTAATTGAATATCCATCTTTGGTAGGGAGACCAATGCTTCTGCTGCTATAAAAAGTGCAACTTGTTGATGTGAAGGTGGAATGAATTCAAATGCTCCTAGTTTGATAGTGTGAAACACCAAATCTATCAGATCAACAGCATGGGACCTTTTAGAGTCTCTACAAATAGGATGCCTGTTTTGTTTTCTGGACAGATTCCCGGCACTTGTCTTTTAAATGCAGGCTTTAACACTGTATTTGCTTTATAATTCTCACCTCTCTTTTCCTTTCTTAACTTATCTTTAGCAACAGGAGAGGATTTGGGAGCTATAACAAAATGGTGACAAAAAAAGTAGACTGGGCTTAGTACATATTCATAGTAATGTGTGCAATGTTTGCAAAATTCTTTCTTATGTTTTGCCTGAACATAAATATTTACAACAGAAGCCAAAGCTGACTGTAAATAGCCATTTTTATTCTATTAAAAAGAAACTATGAAATCAGGTCTTTCATAAACTAGCTTTGTGTCTTTGGGTAAATAATGTAAACTCTCTGGGTTCCAGCTTATTCTTTTGTACATAACGTGTTTTGGTTAAATAAATTTTATTCTATTTTAAAATTCTATTATTCAGGCTTTCATTCTGCAATAAAATTTCCAATCACCAAGGAAGCCCAGAAAAATACCAGGAAATGTAACATTATTTCAATTATTATTATTACTGAGTTTCAAATTTCACTGGTGTTAATAGTTTGATTTAATAGCACCTTGTTAATGGAGTTTATTCTCTTAACCAGGGAAAAAGTAACACCCAAATGCCTGTTATACTGGACATATTGTCTTTAGATTTTTATCACTTAAAAGAGGCAGAAAAAAATACTTTTCATACTGTTTAAAGGAAATGAAACAATTAATTTCTAATAGCAATAAATCAGTTAAGTGAAAGTTCTACACACCACACCCCTTGACGAGCACCTTGAAAGAAAGATTAAAACTGTTGCAAAATCCTTGTAGCATCAAAAACTCCCAACTTTCTTGGGAAGTTCCCCTGATTCCTGAAATTCAGAAAGTCTAAAGAACTGGATCTGATGAAAACTGAAAGAAAATCCCCTAACAATTGTGTTTAGCAATATTTTAAAAGAACAAAGTTTAAAATCTTAGTGAGTGAATTGGACCGGATGTGAGACATTCTGAGATCATCTTCTTTGACCTGATTGCTGTCAGACATAAAAATAAAACCAAACCAGTAGACAGGAAGGGCTGCACTTCTCTGCATAAAAATGAAAACTAATTAAACTCTCTGACAGTAATGAAACTAAAGAATGAAAAGTAAAAAAAAAAAAAAAAAAAAAAAAAAGAATGAAAAGTAAAGAAGGTGAAGAAGAGGAAAAGAAGCTTCTAAAACTTAGAAACAAGAAAAGTAGTTTTACCGTGCAGGATGCTTTTGACTACCTTCGCCACCAGTGGCACTATCATTTATTAAATTTCTGTTTCCCAATATTCCACTGAATATTTTACGTACATTATACTTTACGTGCATGGATGGATAGCTCAGCTTGAGGGTAAGTGCAACTACTTAAGCAGTTCAGTTGCGTCGTTAGATTTGGGCAAATCTATTTTCATGAAGGTGCTGAGGATCCCCCTGGGAAATGACTAACCTTAAACAAAGAACCAGATATCACATGCCTAACACAATATCAAGCCTTAGTCATCAGAAAAGAGGAGAGAGGAGAGTTCACCCACTCCTCAACTGACTTTTGTGTCACTTGGATTTATGCCTTCCTCATGGACCCTGTCTGGGTCAGGGAGAGAGAGTCAGGTGAGAGTGAGAGAGAATGTGCTCTAAAAGAACATTTCCACTAAAACCCTGAAGTATTGGTACACCTCTAATACAGTGTAACATAAATGAGGGAGAGAGACTTGTCCCTTATTTATCACAATCCAACAAATAGTTTTAGCACATTGAGGGAGAAGTGTGTAGCAGGTGACTATAGAGCCCTTTGGTGAGAGGTAGCAAATGCTTAAGAAGGGCAGTGGAATCTGCTGGATGTCCCATGATAACTGACTGGATATATTCAGTAGCACTTCTGGAAATTCACTATTATTTCCAGAAAGTTTGGAGGCCAAAAAATGGGTGTATTCCAGGAAAGGCTAAATGGTCATAACAAATGTGTCACTTCTGTTTACAAGCCAGCATTGAGAAGAAGTCCTATAGCCTTGCCTAACAGCACGTAGGCAATATTGGGGAACCATAAAGGGTGGATACTGTAAGAAACAAACAGGTGAGGGCAAAAGCTTGTGAAATATACTCTTAATTTGACCTCATTCATTCTCACATACCAGTGAGACCAAGGATAATAGTCTATATACATAATACTTTTATTTAATCCTCATGACAGATTCAGAGGTTACGTAACTTGCTAGAAGTCACACAGCTGTTTCAGTTCTGCTTGACTCCAAAATTTTTTTTTTTATTATTCCATGTTTGCCACAAAGCTATATGCTTTAAAATGACCCCAAACATTTACTAAGTTCCTGCTCCATTCTTCATTATCTCATTTAGTTTTTTTACAACAACCCAGCGAGGTAAGATTGGTATTATCCTCAATTGGCTCAGAGAAGTTAAATGATTTGATCTAAGTCACAAAGCCTGCAAGAAGAGATATGGCTTAAGCCCAGATTTCCTGCCTTCAACTGGAGAGCTATTTCCATTCACTCTTTCACAATTGCACCCAGAAAGGTTAAGAATTTGCCCAGGGTCACACAACTAGCAAGCAATAGACTGGAATTTCAAATCAAATCACACAACTGCCAGTCTCATGCTTTTCGCATCACAACGCCTCTCCTTAGTGATGCAGACACTTCATTTATACCTATTATCAATGCCATCGATCTCAGGCTGTAAAACTTAGTTCACTGGAAACTACTGGTTCATTCAGTGACTGCTACTCTGGAGAATAATAGCTTATTTCTAATTTAAAACTTTATTTTTCATTTGAATATGTCATTGAACATCTCTAAAGCATAAACTCCTTTGTTCTTCACACTTTGAACAAAAATAACTTTTCCATTAATTGTATTAGACATCAAGTAGGCAAGACGAATGCTTAACCCTAACCCATGGGATGTTTTCAAGGCAGAATCTATAAAGAAAAACTCAAACAATGTCAGTTGACATAAGTTCAGATGGAAAACAGGTGAAAGACTAACAGGAAAAAAGAATTTAAGGGAAATAGATACTAAATACTGACTAAGGATTGAGCACAATTTTTTTTTCTAAATGTGTGTCATGAAAAATGGTAGGAAAGAAATCCTATAGTGAGAATATACTAGGGTGTAGATAGAATCAAAGCAGGAGGAGAAAACTAGAGAAAGTCAAGAGTTGTTTGCATATCAACTAATTTACAGGTTATTTCTCACTGCAAAATCCAGCCCTATGCAGATAGGGTTTGAGACCTGTCTCAAGTAGATTAAACTTTGTTTATTGGTAAATAGACTGATTTCTGCATACGGGCTCTCAACTACACTCTGTTTAAAAATAGCCTTTAATAACAGGACATATTTCTAAGATGACCCACACTAATCTATCTTGAAATTATTGTGAAAACAAGGGGTGTTTAGACTTAACTTTCACCATTTTCCCTAAAGGGCAAACAACTGGCTCTAGTTAGAGACCATTAAAATGACTGCCTTTAAATCCAAAGTTAATGCAGAGAGTCTACAGCAGGGTCTCAACTCTGTCTACTCTTTTTTTTTTTTTTTTTTTAGCTATGTACAGTCAATTTTAATCTATACTTTAAAACTTCCAATTATTACCATTTAAAATATTTTCTTGGCAGCTAAGTCATCATAAGTGTAAAAAAAAAAAAAAAACCCAGGAAGTTATCTACTTTGTAATAAATGAAATGTTTGCTGAATAGTAAGGCTATGCTATTTTTGGAGACGTTTATGTTTACATTTAATTGAAAATCATTATAATTCAATATAATTACTTCACAGTTAAATAACACCATTTAAACTACAAGCTAATAAAAAGGAATGAAATTATTTGTAATGAGGTGGATGGACCTAGAGTCTGTCATACAGAGTGAAGTAAGTCAGAAAGAGAAAAACAAATACCGTATGCTAACGCACATATATGGAATCTAAAAAAACGGTACAGATGAACCTAGTGGCAGGACAGGAATAAAGATGTAGACGTAGAGAACAAACTTGAGGACTCAGGGGAAAAGGGGAAGATGGGACAAAGTGAGAGAGTAGCACTGACATATATACACTACCAAATGTAAAATAGCTAATGGGAAGCAGCTACATAGCACAGGAAGATCAGCTCGATGCTTTGTGACTATCTAGAAGGGTGGGATAGGGAGGGTGGGAGGGAGGCTCAAGAGGGAGGGGATGGGGGATATATGTATACATATAGCTGATTTGCTTTGTTGTACAGCAGAAACTGACACATTTTAAAGCAGTTATACTCCAATAAAGATATTAAATAAATAAATAAACTACAGGCTAATTTCCACTACTGCCATAGTTAAACACAATTATTTCTTTTTTATTTCTTTTTTTAAAAATTTATTTTTTTAACTTTTATTTTACATTGGAGTATAGTTGATTAACAATGTTGTGTTAATTTCAGGTGTACAGCAAAGAGTGAATTAACTCAGACTGAAAAAGACAAATATATGATATTGCCTATATGTGGAATCTAAAAAAAATAATACAAATGAACTTATTTACAAAACAGAAACAGACTCACAGACTTAGAGAACGAACTTATTATGGTTACCAGCGCGGAAGTGTATCAGGGAGGGACAGGTTGGGAGTTTGGGATTGACATGTACACACAGCTATATTTAAAAGGGATAACCAACAAGGACCTACTGTATAGCACAGGGAACTCTGCTCAATACCTGTAATAACTTAAATGGGAAAAGATCTTGAGAAAGAATAGATACTTCTATGTAGATAACTGACTACTCTTTAGAATCGCCTGAGGAACTGTCAATAAACATTGCCAGGTGCCCCCCCACCCCCACCCCCGCAGTCATTCTAACTTGATTGGAGTAGGGGAACCCAAACAACTATGTATGTTTAAAATATTATTCCCAGGTAATCTGACATCTAATCTATAGCCTTCCGCTACCAGTAATGTATGAGCATACATTTCTTTGAATAATCAGCCAGCCCACCCAAACAAACACAGCACAAGCCCTAACACATGGAAGATTAGCCATGTCATGCTGTGACTGGTTTGAGTTATTATTATGTTTTTAGTTTAATAGTTTAATTATTAGTGTATTCTTAGCAAACGCATATCATGACTGGTGATGAATCACATTTTTAATATGAGAAATCATAACAAGTTGGTGTTAAATCTTTTACCTTAATGAACATGGTAAAAACCTTTTCCACATCTTATTGTTAAATTTAAAGCTTTATCTTTAGCAATTCTCTCTGTTCACGTCTGTGCACTTCCTTGCACACGGTTTGATGGCTCTCAGCGTGTCAGCTGTCTTTGTTCTTATATTCACCTATTCCTTTGTAATGTGGTAATTACTTTTAAGATAAAAGCCAGTCCCGACTAGGAGAGTACTGAGCTATTATTACCACTGGCTAATGTACCGCTGGAAGAACGTGCACAGTAAGCCAGAAAAATGGTTTTTCTTATGTTCTCTTATTGGTTTATTACTACAATTAAGGAAACCTTGGGCAAAATTTAGCTCTTAAGCAGAGAATAGAGATGGGGAAAAATAAAGTACATAAAGATGAGAAACAGTGAGTTTTCAGGGAGCAATTACTAAACCTAAGTCATTTTATATCTCAGAAGAGCAGGGTTTCAGCATCCGACCCTGATCCACTGGTGGAGAGGGAGTCTGAAATTCTATATATCCTCTGAAATGACAAGCAAAATAACGTGTGTGTGTATGTGTGGTTTTCGGGAGGTAGACGCCCTTGACCTTTACCAAAGGCTTATGAGTGAGGCATCAACAAATTGATTTGAAGGAAAATTCTCTGCTCAAGTCTTCTCTTTCTTACCAGTAACCAATACTGACTTCTTTGACCACTCTTCTCTTAGGATCCCTCTGCTGGTATAAGTCCATTAAGTACGTGCTACATTGCTTCAGTGTGTCCTTGCAAGAATTCCTAATTAATGAATATTGGAATCAGGCTTGCCTCTTATGTACAAATGCCACTAGGGCCAGGATTTTAATTTCCTGAACAACAACTGCTGCAACTTCTCTTCCTTTCCTGCCAACACTGCATCTAGTGATATTGTCTTCATCTTCTTTTTCCAGACTTTTTCATGTCTACTTGGTGGGTGGGTGGACCTGCTAGCTAGGTGCCATTGAGGCTTAGCACCTACCTAGATCCATGCTCTTCTCCTTTGCTCCATGGAGGGGCAGGTTGACATCCTCAATGTGAGAGCAAGACCTCAGCTCTCCTGAGTGAGCAGGAAGATAGAAAACAGGGTCACCATCTCATTATTTCTTAACACTGCATCAAAGTCTATCCATTTATTTATCCATGGCTCTATTCTTTTGCATGGAGAATTATCTATTTCCTATTTCAGTGCTGTTGGAATGCATTTGTGTGTGTGTGTGTGTGTGTGTAATTGTGTAGAGGGTGTGGTCTGAGGAATCAGGCTGTAGGAATGGGCTTATGATGCCCTTTCCTGATAATCAATGCTCAAGGCCAGACTGGTTACACAAAGTTCTCTGATATTTGAAGCAAGCTGTTGGCTTCAGCTCTACACATCAGGAGCCTGATGCCATCAACCATGTCAATAATAATTGCTCTTATTTATTGATACTTACTGCATATAAGGCATATAATTTGTGTTATCTCATTTAATCTCCACAATAATCCTCTTAGATAGGTCCAATTATTATTCACAGATTATTATCTACAGATAATAAAATAAAGATTTAGTGTAACCAAGTAATTTGGGTGTCATACAACTAGTAACTGGTTGAGTTCGGAATTAAACAGAAGTCTGTCTGACTCTAGAGCCTCATGCTCATCAGTATTAACTCCATGTCATCTGGAAGGATCCAGTCTCTAGAGTAGGTAGATCCACAGTCAGGGAAAGGATACTCGTGTGAGCTTGAAGCCCAGGGAATAGAGCATTGGTTACGTATTTCTCACAGATATTTAAGAAGTACTTTCCTGTATCAAAAACATTGAAAGTAACAAGTTTTGATATGACCTTAAACATAATCAAAACAACAACAACAGCAAACAATATATTTAGTCACTTTAGACCTTGAAAACATCTAAATGTCCCCTTCAGAATATCCACAATTATTTATCTGCTCATCACAATTTACAGTGACTTTTCCTCAAGGAACAGATTTTTAAAATTAAAACTAGGAGATTGGTTCAAGATGGTGGAGTACACAGATGTGCTCTCCCTCTTGAGAGAGCAACAGAATCTAACTGCTGAACAATCATCAACAGGAAGACACTGGAACTCAGCAAAAAAGATACCCTACATCCAAAGACAAAGGAAAAGCCACAATGAGATGGTAGGAGAGGCGCAATCACAATAAAATCAAATCCCATAACTGTTGGTGGGTGACTCACAAACTGGAGAACATTTATACCACAGAAGTCCACCCACTGGAGTGAAGGTTCTGAGCTCCATGTCAGGCTTCCCAACCTGGTGGTCCAGCAATGGGAGGAGGAATTCCTTAGAGAATCAGACTTTGAAGGCTAGCGGGATTTGATTGCAAGACTTCAACAAGACTGGAGGAAACAGAGACTCCACTCTTGGAGGGCAAACACAAAATAGTGTGTACCTCCTAGTATTGGAGGGTCTCCTGCAGAGGAGGGGTGTGGCTTTGTCTCACCATGAGGACAAGGACACTGGCAGCAGAAGTTCTGGGAAGTACTCCTTGGTGTGAGCCCTCCCAGAGTCCGCCATGAGCACCACCAAAGACCACGGGTAGGTTCCAGTGTTGGGTCACCTCAGGCCAAGCAACCAACAGGGAGAGAACCCAGCCCCACCCATCAGCAGAAAAGCAGATTAAAGATTTACTGAACTCTGCCCACCAGAGCAACATCCAGCTCTACCCACCACCAGTCTCTCTCATCAGGAAGCTTACACAAGCCTCTTAGATAGCCTTATCGACAAGAGGGCAGACAGCAGAAGCAAAAAGAACTACAATCCTGCAGCCTGTGGAACAAAACCCACCTACACAGAAAGATAGAGAAGATGAAAAGGCAGAGGGCTATGTAGCAGATGAAGGTACAAGATAAAAGCCCAGAAAAACAACTAAATGAAGTGGAGATAGGCAATCTTCCAGAAAAATAATTCAGAATAATGATAGAGAACATGATCCAGGACCTTGATAAAAGAATGGAGACAAAGATCAAGAAGCTGCAAGAAACGTTTAACAAAGACCTAGAAGAATTAAAGAACAAACAAACAGAGATGAACAATACAATAACTGAAATGAAAACTACACTAGAAGGAATCAATAGCAGAATAACTGAGGCAGAAGAATGGATAAGTGACCTGGAAGACAGAATGGTGGAATTCACTGCTGCAGAACAGAATAAAGAAAAAAGAAAGAAAAGAAATGAAGACAGGGTCCCAGAAGGAGAAGAGAGAGAGAAAGGTCCTGAGAAAATATTTGAAGAGATTATAGTCGAAAACTTATCTAACGTGGGAATGGAAATAGCCACCCAAGTCCAGGAAGCACAGAGAGTCCCATACAAGATAAACCCAAGGAGAAATATGTCGAGACACATAGTAATCAAATTGGCAAAAATTAAAGAAAAAGAAAAATTATTGAAAGCAGCTAGGGAAAAACAACAAATAGCATACAAGAGAACTCCCATAAGGTTAACAGCTGATTTCTCATCAGAAATTCTACAAGCCAGAAGGGAGTGGCATGACATATTTAAAGTGATGAAAGGGAAGAACCTAACACCAAGATTACTGTACCA
The DNA here is from genome assembly GCF_039906515.1 of Pseudorca crassidens. Taxonomy (NCBI): domain Eukaryota; kingdom Metazoa; phylum Chordata; class Mammalia; order Artiodactyla; family Delphinidae; genus Pseudorca; species Pseudorca crassidens. The sequence goes on along the minus strand of NC_090297.1, from coordinate 88,568,464 downwards.
GGCAAGGATCTCATTCAGATTCGACAGAGAAATCAAAAGCTTTACAGACAAGCAAAAGCTAAGAGAACTTAGCACCACCAAATCAGCTCTACAACAAAGGCTGAAGGAATTCCTCTAAGTGGGAAACACAAGAGAAGTAAAGGACCTATAAAAACAAGCCCATAACAATTAAAAAAATGGTAATAGGAACATACATATCAATAATTACCTTAAATGTGAATGGATTAAATGTTCCAACCAAAAGACACAGGCTCACTGAATGGACACAAAAACAAGACCCATATATATACTGTGTACAAGAGACCCACTTCAGACCTAGGGACACAACAGGCTGAAAGTGAGGGGATGGAAAAAGATATTAAATGAAAATGGCAATCAAAAAAAAGCTGGAGTAACAATACTCATATCAGATAAAATAGACTTTAAAATAAAGAATGTTACAAGACACAATGAAGGACACTACATAATGATCAAGGGATCAATCCAAGAAGAAGATATAACAATTATAAATATATATGCACTCAACATAGGAGCACCTCAATACATAAGGAAACTGCTAACAGTTATAAAAGAGGAAATCGACAGTAACACAATAATAGTGGGAGACTTTAACACCTCATTTACACCAATGGACAGATCATAGAACAGTAAAATAGTAAGGAAACAGAAGCTTTAAATGACACAATAGACCAGATAGATTTAATTGATATTAATAGTACATTCCATCCAAAAACAGCAGATTACACTATCTTTTCAAGTGCGCACAGAACATTCTCCAGGAGAGATCACATCCTGGGTCACAAATCAAGCCTCGCTAAATTTAAGAAAGTTGAAATCATATCAAGCATCTTTTCTGACCACAATGCTATGACATTAGAAATCATTTACAGGGAAAAAAAAGTAAAAAACACAAACACATGGAGGCTAAACAAGACGTTACTAAATAACCAAGACATCACTGAAGAAATCAAAAAATACCTAGAGGCAAATGACAATGAAAACACAATGATCCAAAACCTATGGGATGCAGCAAAAGCAGTTCTAAGAGGGAAGTTCTTAGCAGTACAAGCCTACCTCAAGAAACAGAAAAATCTCAAATAACCAATCTAACCTTACACCTAAAGGAACTAGAGAAAGAAGAACAAACAAAACCCAAGGTTAGCAGAAAGAAAGAAATCACAAAGATCAGAGCAAAAATAAATTAAATAGAAACAAAGAAAACAATAGCATAGATCAATAAAACTAAAAGCTGGTTCTTTGAGAAGACAAACAAAATTGATAAACCATTAGCCAGATGAATCAAGAAAAAGAGGGAGAGGACTCAAATCAATAAAATTAGAAATGAAAAAGGAGAAGTTACAACAGACACCGCAGAAATATAAAGCATCCTGAGAGACTACTACAAGCAACACTATGCCAATAAAATGGACAACCTGGAAGAAATGGACAAATTCTTAGAAAGGTATAACCTTCCAAGACTGAACCAGGAAGAAATAGAAAATATAAACAGACCAATCACAAGTAATGAAATTGAAACTGTGATTTAAAATCTTCCAACAAACAAAAGTCCAGGATCAGATGGCTTCACAGGTGAATTCTATCAAACATTTAGAGAAGAGCTAACACCAATACTTCTCAAACTCTTCCAAAACATTGCAGAGGAAGGAAAAATCCCAAACTCATTCTATGAGACCACATCACCCTGATACCAAAACCAGACAAAGATACTACAAAAAAAGAAAATTACAGACCAATATCACTGATGAATATAGATGCAAAAATCCTCAACAAAATACTAGCAAACAGAATCCAACAGCACATTAAAAGGATCATACACCATGATCAAGTGGGATTTATCCCAGGGATGCAAGGATTCTTCAATATACACAAATCAATCAATGTGATACACCATATTAACAAATAGAAGAAGAAAAACCATATGATCACCTTAATAGATGCAGAAAAAGATTTTGACAAAATTCAACACCCATTTATGATAAAAACTCTACAGAAAGTGGACATAGAGGGAACCTGCTTCAACATAATAAAGGCCATATATGACACACCCACAGCAAACATTGTCTCAATGGTGAAAAACAGAAAGCATTTCCTCTAAGATCAAGAACAGGACAAGGATTTCCACTCCCATCACTATTATGCAACATAGTTTTGGAAGTCCTAGCCATGGCAATCAGAGAAGGAAAAGAAATAAAAGGAATACATATTGGAAAAGAAGAAGTGAAACTGTCACTGTTTGCAGATGACATGATACTAAACATAGAGAATCTTAAGGATGCCACCAGAAAACTAGTAGAGGTAATCAATGAATTTGGTAAAATTGCAGGATACAAAATGAATGCACAGAAATCTCTTTCATTCCCATATACTAATGATGAAAAATCTGAAAGAGAAATTAAGGAAATACTCCCATTTACCAATGCAACAAAAAGAATAAAATACCTAGGAATAAACCTAACTAGGGAGACAAAAGACCTGTATGCAGAAAACTATAAGATACTGATGAAAGAAATGAAAGTTGATACAAAAAGATGGAGAGATGTACCATGTTCTTGGATTGGAAAAATCAACATTGTGAAAATAACTATACTACCCAAAGGAATCTACAGATTCAATGCAATCACTATCAAATTACCAATGGCATTATTTAAAGAACTAGAACAAAAATCTTAAAATTTGTATGGAGATACAAAACACCCCAAATAGCCAAAGCAGTCTTGAGGGAAAAAAAATGGAGCTGGAGGCATCAGACTCCCTGACTTCAGACTATACTACAAAGCTACAGTAATCAAGATAATATGGTACTGGCACAAACACAGAAATATAGATCAGTGGAACAAAATGGAAATCCCAGGGACAAACCCATGAACCTATGTTCAACTAATCTATGACAAAGGAGGCAATGATATACAATGGAGAAAAGGCAGTCTCCTTAATAAGTGGTGCTGGGGAAACTGGACAGCTACAAGTAAAGAATGAAATTAGAACACTCCCTAACACCATACACAAAAATAAACGCAAAATGGATTAGAGACCTAAATGTAAGACCAGGCACCATAAAACTCTTAGAGGAAAACATAGGAAGAACACTCTTTGACATAAATCACAGCAAGATCTTTTTTGATCCATCTCCTAGAGAAATGGAAATAAAAACAAAAATAAAGAAATGGGACCTAATGAAACTTAAAAGCTTTTGCAAAGCAAAGGAAACTACAAACAAGACAAAAAGACATCCCTCTGAATAGGAGAAAATATTTGCAAATGAATCAACGGACAAAGGATTAATCTCCAAAATATATAAACAGCTCATGTAGCTCAATATTAAACAAACAAACAACCCAAACCAGAAATGGGCAGAAGACTTAAATAGATATTTCTCCAAAGACGTACAGATGGCCAAGAAGCACATGAAAAGCTGCTCAACATCACTAATTATTAGAGAAATGCAAATCAAAGCTACAATGAGGTATCACCTGACACCAGTTAGAATGGCTATCATCAGAAATCTAAAAACAACAAATGCTGGAGTGGGTGTGGAGAAAATGGAACCCTCTTGCATTGTTGGTGGGAATGTAAATTGCTACACCCACTATGGAGAACAGTATGGAGGTTCCTTAAAAAACTAAAAATAGAATTACCATATGACCCAGCAATCCCACTACTGGGCATATACTCAGAGAAAACCATAATTCAACAAGACACATGCACCCCAATGTTTACTGCAGCACTATTTACAATAGCCAGGTCATGGAAGCAACCTAAATGCCCATTGACAGACAAATGCATAAAGAAGTTGTGGTACATATATACAATGGAATATTAGTTGGCCATAAAAAGGAATGAAATTGGGTCATTTTTAGAGACGTGGATGAATCTAGAGACTGTCATACAAAGTGGAGTAAGTCAGAAAGAGAAAAACAAATATATATTAACACATATATGTTGAACCTAGAAAAATGGTACAGATGAACTGGATTTCAGGGCAGAAATAGAGACACAGATATAGAGAAGAATCGTATGGACACCAAGGGGGGAAAGTGGTGGTGTTGGTGGTGGTGTGATGAATTGGGAGATTGGGATTGACATGTATACACTAATATGTATAAAATGGATAACTAATAACAACATGCTGGGCTTCCCTTGTAGCGCAGTGGTTGAGAGTCCGCCTGCCGATGCAGGGGACACGGGTTTGTGCCCCGGTCTGGGAAGATTCCACATGCCGCGGAGCGGCTGGGCCTGTGAGCCATGACCACTGAGCCTGCATGTCCAGAGCCTGTGCTCCGCAACGGGAGAGGCCACAACAGTGAGAGGCCCGCATACCGCAAAACAAACAAACAAACCAAAAAAGAACCTGCTGTATAAAAAAATAGATAAAATAAAAAGAAAAATTTTTAAAAACATTCAATCTAATTACACTTTATTTGTTTAATTATCAGAAAATATCAGTATACTATTACTTATCTATATTTAAATAACTGTTTTAAAACTGATTTTTACCTGCCCAGCCATGTTAGACATTATATCCATTTTATCTTAGGATATGACATAAAACTTATGGAATCTCTCTTTACTTTTTTATCCATAAATTGTATCACATATCTGCCACTTGATTGCAAACTTGATCTTCTGCACTCAGTCACGAGGGGATACTAGGCCCCAAAAAAACCTTTTTATTGTTTTTAATATTATACTAATAACTCTCACTAATTTGAATAGTCATTCATCAACTTTTATTTTGTTTCTTTTTATCTGTTTTACATTTTCTTCTTCTTTTTTTTTTTTTTTTTTTTTTTGGTGTGTGCCAGCCACTCTAGAGGATAGAAGATAAAGGCTTCAGAGTTTTTCTACAGGAAGTCATTGACAGAATTTTTATGCCCCTGGAATATTTCCCAAGAACACTTGATCACCTAGTAAAATTTATGTTAAGAACAATGATACTACTGATCAAAATAAGACATCTAATTACCTAACACACTTTACAATATCTAGTAAATCCATACTTTTATTATCAATAATTGATGGAAAAAAGAGAAATGTATGTGAAGACTAAGAGACAAGAAAAGGACATAAAGTTGTTTCTTGAGAAATCAAGTGGCCTGCCTTATAAACAAGTGATCTTGTTCATACATTAGTGCCCAAACCTATTTATTTCTCTGAAGAAATCATGTTTTCTTCAAATTATATACATCTTTTCATGCTCTAAGCTATGCATGAGGAAATCAGCCCAAAACACAATCTCAGAATCATCATAAAATAAGAAACTCCTTTTTCTGCTGTGATTTTTAAAAATCTTTTCTGTATTCCTACTTCACTAGAAGAATCCTCTTTTTTTGAAGCCTACTTACAATAAAATCTATCTTCTCATTTTATGTTAGAATCCTCAAAGACCACTTAAGGAGATCCTGACTATCCCACATGAACAAGGATCAATCAGTACTGAATCACTGGAATTCCATCACTGTACAAAATAACTCTGAAATTATAAGCCTAGAATAGAGCTATGGGTGTTCAATCCTTCATGACAGGCTGATTTCTGAAATTATTAGCCTAGAATAGAGCTATGGGTATTCAACCCTTCATGACAGACTGATTACTGCCTTCACACTTCTGGAATAGAGTCACAGCCTATATTCCTACAAATACCCAACAATTTAAATAATTACACCTATGAGCTCTTTTCTGAAAGTTTGCCCCATAAGTCCTTTATCATAAGCATCAGCAATCTGTTAAAAATCCATGGTTTCTGCTCCTTGTTCTGTTGTTATAGCAACCATCATACCATAGACATATGCAAAGAAAAGAACACCACCTAACCAGTAACATCAAATTGTCGTGACAATTGCTATGTTAAATACAAAATGGCAAACCAATTTCTAACTGCTGAAGCATAAAATCAAGGTACAACCATACTTTCAGATCTCTTTTAGCAAATATGTATAATGGTGATGGTGGTAGTGTTGGTAGTAAGTGATGGGATGGCTTGGAAAGCAGAGTTTGGAAGAGATAAGAGAAAAACACATTAGACACCTATGTAAAATGAGTTTGTGCAAAAGTTAATATTCAGTGTTAATTGAGACTCTCCAGGCATTGAAAGACTACTAATTATAAAGTGAGTAGCTCCTATGCAAATATAAATTATGAGATCTGTGTTTTACCCATCTAATAAAAAAACTCACCTCTTTTGTGCATCTGTCAGTTTGAAAAGATGTTTGTAAAATGTCCCTTATGGCTAGTCTGATGAGTTATTCCACTAAAGCTAGGAAAATCTTAATGTGGCTCCCTAGGGTTCTAGAGCAAGATCATGCCATGAGCAGGGGAGAATTACACGCCATTCAGAAAAGAGCTCTTGGCATGCTACCAGGCACACAGGTAAAGAAAGATCTGACTGTGAGGCAATAAGCGACTATCTGGCTAGAGCTGCTCATCATAAGTTGAATTTTGTCAGACCTACCAAGTCGTAAGATCAAGTATGCCCAGCAACAATTCACTGTAAGATGGAAATGGAATATCTGGAAGCAGGCATGAACATGGGCCAGAGGGCACAAATAAACTACATGAGTAAGTATCCCAGATCCACTAAACACTTGCAGGGGCCCTCATCCTCACCTTACATCTATAGCCATGGAGGTGCAGGGGCAGCGTATTCCCTTTATGATGAGCTGATGGAGGATGAAAAAGACCAAGCTTAGTTTATGGATAGGTTGGCTCAATGTGTAGGTGCAAGCTAAAAACGGCTGCTGCATACTGCAATCCTTTTGAGGGGTGGCTCCAAAATTCAGTTGTGAAGGAAAATCCTCCCAATAGGCAGAGCCTTATAGAGTGCATACTCTTCTTTGTGTAGAAATGACCTAAAATAATAATATGCATAGACTCCTGGGTAATGGTGAATGGCTTAGCTGCATATTTAAAGGGCCTGTGAAAAGAAATACTTGAAGATCAGGGATAAAAAAGTCTGGAGAAGAGACATGTGGATGACCTAAGGAAGTGGACATAAAATATGTAGATCTTTGTATCACATATCAACACCCAACAAGGATCACCTATAATGAAAGAGGCACTAACTTATCAAGGAGACAGAATGACTCAGCTAATTGACATCATCCTGCCTCTCTCTACAGCCATTCTTGTGCTAGCACAATGGACTCTTGGAGCAGACATGTTCACAGTGATGAAGGCTTATGTGCAAGGCTTATGTGGGCTCCCATTCACCATGGTTGATCTAGCTACTGCTGCTGTCAAATACTCAACCTGCCCCATATACAGCCTGATCCCTAGAAGAGACCAATCAATCAGTTGGAATGAACTTGAAAGCAACAGGCTCAGTTGGAAGATCACAGAGTGCCCTTTATAAACCCATCATGGGACCAAGTTATTACTCTGGGTTTATACTTGAAAGTTTTGATTTCCATTTGATAGTCAGATGTTAGAGATATTTACTTTCATTTTCCCTATTAACAATTAATATTTAGCTTGATAGTTTTCACCAAATAAAATGCTGCTGAGCCTTGCTCACTAAAATGGAAACCATCAAAATTGAAATCAGTCATCAATCAGTCCAACGTGTGACTAAATCATTTTGGATAGATCTGGGTATTAATGAGACCAAAGTTGAAGTCACTGACCTTTTTAAAAATTTTATTTTAAGAAGGCATGTTTTATTTTTAGAATATGTGCAGCAGAAACTACCTGGTATATATCATCCGTCTTCTGCTTGCCACTCTAATCCCAAGTCAAATTGGTATAATAAGTAGATTTACTTCCTCCTCCTTCTAGCCCTAGGTTATGGAACTCCTTAATATTACTCCTTGGTGACCCATATTTCTGATATTGAACTCAAACTAGGTCAGTGCCTACTACTCAAGTTTAACATAAGACTGGTGTACTATGATAGAAACATGCCTTAGACATATCAAGCACTCAAAAGGTATTTGTTAAATGAATTAATTTGAATAACTAATTTCACAAGACATCAGTATTCGTAGGAGCTTCAGAAAATATTTTAAAATCATTTCTATCCCCTATCTTCCACACCTAATCAATCATTCTTTTACCTCCTGACTATGTCCATCTATAATCCATCTACTTCTGTTCAGTTCCACAGCCACCACCTAGTCTCTACCACTATCATCTATTGCTTGCATTACTGTTAATTGGTTTTAGGTCCCCTCCAATATATCCTTTACAGGGCAGTTAAGTGATTTTAAAGTGAAAATCTGATCACTTTATACCCCTGTTTAAAACACTTTAATGACTGCTCATTGCTCTTAGGATAAAGACCAACATACTTACAGAGACTTTAAATTCCTCCAGACCTGTCTTCTGTCCACCTCTCTGGCAATGGTGGTTCTAGAGTTCTATTAGGGTCAACGACCTGAAAAGTGAGGTCTGGATACCTCTCTAGAAGCTGAAATTAAGCAGCAAATGCTCTGCTTTTCTGATTTATGGGGGGTAGTTTCTATAGTTGATGATCTCTTAGGATGCAGCTGCTTTCCAGCTATACTCCCTTCCACTCTTCCTCATTCTTGTTCTGCTCCATCTTTGCTGGCTTTCTTTCAGTTCTCAGAATGTCTCAAGCTCCTTCCATCAGGGTCTTTTTGTTTGTCACTCTTTCTACCTAGAGCCATTTTATTGTTCTAAATATTACTCATCCTTCAATTTTCAAATTAAATGTCATTTCCTCAGGGAAAACTTTCTTGGACTAGGGTGGTTCCCCAAATCATAGGCTCTGATCTTCAAACATGTAGCCTAGTCTCTCCCATTAGACCAAAAGCTTTGGGGATGCAAGAGCAATGTTTGTCTTGTTCACTGTAGTCTTTCTAGTGCCAAGCTCAGTGCCTGATTCATTCCACCCATGTGTGTTGAATGAATGAACTGCATTTCAGTTTGCACTGTAGTTGGAAGATACTTTACTGATAATGAAATTGGGTCATAGGATGGTTGCTAGTATTGCTCATGGTCTTATAAGATGAGTAACAGCAATATCAGAAGTGGAATGCTATACAGAACATTGATTCTGGACCCAGAAATCTTTATACATATGAACTCATTTAATCCCCCTACAGCTATATGAAATAGGTACCATTAGGTTAACTTACATGAGGTCACACAGAGATGAGTGATGGAACCAGGACTTGAACTGCTTTGACTCTAGGTGGAAATGACCATTCCAAATGCACCAGTAGAACTGTGAAAACAGACAGAATATAGCCTCATCACAGGCAGAGAGAAAATAAGCAAGTAAAACAACAAAAAGCAAGGATAATGGTAAGAATTTGAGGGCAGACCATGCTGAACAGATATATTCTTTTAAACTGAATGTGCATCTTGTGAAGTTACATGTATTCAGATGTGTCCTGTTAATTTGGTAACTATCATCTGTGTCCCAAAGTAAGGATGGAGGTGTATATTGTGGCTGAGGAAGTTGGAGGAATAATAGTACTTCAGATTTGATGTGAAGAGCTGTTGACATCTGGATGCTCCTTCTGGGAAAGAAAGTCCCCCAGGAGTGGAGCTTGAGACTGTGACATGAGTAGTGCTAAGAGACCACCTGCTGCATATCACCTCTTACAAAGACACTCGGCAACATTCTCAAAGCCAAATGGAGAAAACATTTGTGTTTCAGAGAAAAAGGGGAAGAGGAGGGAGAGAGGAGAATATGACAAGGAGTAAAAGAGGATAGAGAAAAGAGAGACTAAGGAGAGACAAGGAAAAAACGGATGAACAACAGAGTATGAGACATCGCAGCATTTGCAGTATAAGTTTTAATGATTGTCAAAAGAACATTCTCAGAGATTTCATTCATTTAGAATGTGAGTGATGGAATAAGTGGGTTTTGTCTTTATTAATATTTCTACTGCTCTTTCTAAACATACCACTTTAAGACAGCAAAAAGAGGAAGAACTACAATCCTGTGGGACAAAAACCACAATCACAGAAAGTTAAACAAAATGAAAGAGGAGAGGATTATGTCCCAGATGAGGAACAAGATAAAATCCCAGAAAAACAACAAAATGAAGGGGAGATTGGCAACCATCCAGAAAAAGAATTCAGAATAATGATAGTGAAGCTGATCCAGGATCTCGGAAAAAGAATGGAAGCAAGGATTGAGAAGATGCAAGAAATGTTTAACAAAGACCTAGAAAAACTAAAGAACAAACAAACAGAGATGAACAATACAACAACTGAAATGAAAAATACACTAGAAGGAATCAATAGCAGAATAACTGAGGTAGAAGAACAGATAAGTAACCTGAAAGATAGAATGGTAGAAATCACTGCCTCAGAACAGAATAAAGAAAAAAAAATGAAAAGAAATTAAAACAGTGTAAGAGACCTCTGGGACAACATTAAATGCACAAACATTTGCATTATAGAGATCCCAGAAGGAGAAGAGAGAGAAAGAACGTGAAAAAATATTTGAAGAAATAATAGCTGAAAACTTCCCTAACATGAGAAAGGAAACAGTCATCTAAGTTTAGGAAGTGCAGAGAGTCACAGGCAGGATAAAGCCAAGGAGGAACACACTGAGACACATAGTAATCAAATTGACAAAAATTAAGACAAGGAAAAAAATATTAAAAGCAACAATGGAAAAACAACAAATAACATACAAGGGAACTCCCATAAGGTTATCAGCTGATTTCTCAGCAGAAACTCTGTAGCCCAGAAGGGAGTAGCCCAATATATTTAAAGTGATGAAAGGGAAGAACATACAACCAAGAATATTCTACCCAGCAGGGTTCTCATTCAGAGTTGATGGAGAAATCAAAAGCTTTACAGGGCTTCCCTGGTGGTGCAGTGGTTGAGAGTCTGCCTGCCGATGCAGGGGACACAGGTTTGTGCCCTGGTCCAGGAAGATCCCACATGCCATGGAGCAGCTAGGCCCATGAGCCATGGCCACTGAGCCTGCGCGTCCAGAGCCTGTTCTCCGCAACAGGAGAGGCCACAACAGTGAGAGGCCTGCGTACCGCAAAAGAAAAAAAAAAAAGCTTTACAGACAAGCAAAAGCTAAGAGAATTCAGCACCACGAGATCAGCTTTGCAACAAATGCTAAAGGAACTCCTCTAGGTGGGAAAGAGACCACCAACTTAAAACAAACTTGTACCTATATAGACTCTATATCAAAACATTGTGGGAACAGCAAACCCCAAAACTACAACAGATACATACACAAAAAGAAAAAGCAACCCAAACACAACACTAAAGCTGGTCATCAAACCACAAAAGAAGAGCACAAAAGAGGAAGGAAAGAAAAAACACATAAAAAACAAATCCAAAACAATTAAGAAAATGGCAATAGGAACATACATATTGATAATGACCTTAAATGTAAATGGATTAAATGCTCCAGCCAAAAGACATAGACTGGCTGAATGGATACAAAAACAAGACCCATATATATGCCGTCTATAAGAAACCCACTTCATACCTAGGTATACATACAGACTGAAAGTGAGGGGCTGGAAGAAGGTATTCCATGCAAATGGAAATCAGAAGAAAGCTGGAGTAGCAATACTCATATCAGGTAAAATAGACTTTAAAATAAAGACTGTTATAAGAGACAAAGAAGGACACTATATAATGATCAAGGGATCAATCCAAGAAGAAGATAAAACAATTATAAATATATATGCACCCAACATAGGAGCACCTCAATATATAGGCAAATACTAACAGCCATAAAGGGAGAAATGGACAGTAACACAATAATAGTGGGGGACTTTAACATCCCACTTTAATCAATGGACAGACCATCCAGACAGAAAATCAATAAGGAAACACAGTCTTAAATGACACATTAGACCAGAAGGACTTAATTGATATTTATAAAGCATTCCATCCAAAAGCAACAGAATACACATTCTTCTCAAATGCACATGACACAGTCTCCAGGACTGATCACATGCTGAACCACAAAGTGAGCCTCAATAAATTTAAGAAAATTGAAATCATATCAAGCATCCTTTCTGACCACAGTGTTATGGGATTAGAAATAAACTATAAGAAAAAATCTGCAAAAAACACAAATACCTGGAGGCTAAACAATATGCTACTAAACAACAAATGGATCACTGAAGAAATCAAAGAGGAAATCAAAAAATACCTAGAGACAAACGAAAATGAAAGAACAATGATCCAAAACCTACGGGATGCAGCAAAAGCAGTTCTAAGAGGGAAGTTTATAGCAATACAATCTTACCTCAGGAAACAAGAAAAATCTCAAATAAACAATCTAACCTTACACCTAAAGCAACTAGAGAAAGAAGAACAAACGAAACCTAAAGTTAGTAGGAGGAAAGAAATCATAAAGATCAGAACAGAAATAAATGAAATAGAGACAAAAGCAAAGATCAATTAAACTAAAAGCTGGTTCTTTGAGAAGATAAACAAAATGGATAAACCTTTAGCCAGACTCATCAGAAAAAAGGGAGAGAACTCAAATCAATAAAATTAGAAATGAAAAAGGAGAAGTTACAATGGACACCACAGAAATACAAAGGATCATAAGAGACTACTACAAGCAACTGTATGCCAATAAAATGGACAACCTGGAAGAAATGGACAAATTCTTAGAAAGGTACAATCTCCCAAGACTGAACCAGGAAGAAATAGAAAATATGAACAGACCAATAACAAGTAATGAAATTGAAACTGTGATTAAAAATCTTCCAACAAACAAAAGTCCAGGACCAGATGACTTCACAGGTGAATTCTTTCAAACATTTAGAGAAGAGCTAACACCCATCCTTCTCAAACTCTTCCAAAAACTTGCGGAGGAAGGAACACTCCCAAATTCATTCTATGAGGTCACCATCACCCTGATACCAAAACCAGAAAAAGATACTACAAAAAAAAGAAAATTACAGACCAATATCACTGATGAATATAGATGCAAAAATCCTCAACAAAATACTAGCAAACAGAATCCAACAGCACATTAAAAGGATCATACACCATGATCAAGTGGGATTTATCTCAGGGATGCAAGGATTCTTCAATATACACAAATCAATCATTGTGATACACCATATTGACAAATTGAAGAAGAAAAACCATATGATCATCTCAATAGATGCAGAAAAAGCTTTTGACAAAATTCAACACCACTTATGATAAAAACTCTCCAGAAAGTGGGCATAGAGGGAACTTACCTCAACATAATAAAGGCCATATATGACAAACCCACAGCAACCATCATTCTCAATAGTGAAAAAAATGAAAGCATTTCCTCTGAGATCAGGAACAAGACAAGGATATCCACTCTTGCCACTTTTATTCAATATAGGTTTGGAAGTCCTAGCCACGGCAATCAGTGAGGAAAAAGAAATAAAAGGAATCCAAATTGGAAAAGAAGTTAAACTGTCACTGTTTGCAGAGGACATGATATTATACATAGAAAGTCCTAAACACACTACGAGAAAACTACTAGAGCTCATCAATGATTTTGGTAAAGTTTAAGGTTAAAAATTAATACACAGACATCTGTTGCATTTCTATATGCTAAAAACAAAAGATCAGAAAGAGAAACTCAAGAAATAATCCCATTTACTACCACATCAAAAAAAAAAAAAAACCCAGGAATAAACCTACCTGAGGAGACAGAAGACCTGTACTCTGAAAACTTATAAGATGCTGATGAAAGAAATTGAAGACAACACAAACAGATGGAAAGATATACCATGTTCTTGGATTGGAAGAATCAGTATTGTCAAAATGCCTATACTACCCAAGGCAATCTACAGATTCAGTGCAATTCCTATCAAATTACCAATGGCATTTTTCACAGATCTAGAACAAAAAGCCTTAAAATTTGTATGGAGACACAAAAGACCCCAAATAGCCAAAGCAATCTTGAGAAAAAAAGACAGAGCTGGAGGAATCAGGCTTCCTGACTTCAGACTATACTACAAAACTATAGTCATCAAAACAGTATGGTAATGGAACAAAAATAGAAATATAGATCAGTGGGACAGGATTGAAAGCCCAGAAATAAACCCATGCACCTACAGTCAATTAATCTACAACAAAAGAGGCAAGACTATACAATGGTGGAAAGACAGTCTCTTCAATAAATGGTGCTGGGAAAACTGGACAGCTAAATGTAAAAAGAAATGAAATTAGAACATTCTTTAATACCATACACGAAAATAAGCTCAAAATGGCTTAAAGACCTATATATGAGACTGGACAGTATAAAATTCTTAGAGGAAAACATAGGCAGAACAATCTCTCACATAAATCACAGCCATATCTTTTTCAATCCACCTCCTAGAGTAAATAAAAACAAGAATAAACAAATGGGGCCTAAATAAACTCAAAAGCTTTTGCACAGCAAAGGAAACCATAAACAAAATGAAAAGACAACCCACAGATTGGGAGAAAATATTTGCAAATGATGTGATTGACAAGGGATTAGTCTCCAAAATTTACAAACAGCTGATGAGGCTTAATATCATCAAAACAAACAACTCAATCAAAAAATGGGCAGAAGACCAAATATACATTTCTCTAAAGAAGACATACAGATGGCCAAGAGGCAAATGAAAAGATGTTCAACATCGCTAATTAATAGAGAAATGCAAATCAAAACTACAATGAGGTACCAACTCACACCAGTCAGAATGGCTATCATCAAAAAAATCCACAAACAATAAATGCTGGAGAGGGTGTGGAGAGAAGGGAACCTTCCTAGAATGTTTGTGGGAAAGTAAACTGGTACAGCCACTATGGAGAACAGCATGGAGGTTTCTTAAAAAACTAAAAATAGAGCTACCATATGATCCACCAATCCCACTCCTGGGCATATATCTGGAGGAAAACTTGGTCCGAAAGTATACATGCACCCCAATGTTCATTGCAGCACTGTTTACAATAGCAAAGACATGGAAGCAACCTAAATGTCCACCGACAGAGGAATGGATAAAGAAGATATGGTGTATATATACAGTGGAATATTATTCAGCTATTAAATAAAGAGTGAAATAATGCCATTTGCTGCAACATGGATGGACCTAGAGACTGTCATACTGAGTGAAGTAAGTCAGACAGAGAAAGAGAAATATCATATGGTATCACTTATATGCGGAATCTAAAAAGAAATGATACACATGAACCTATTTACAAAACAGAAACAGACTCACAGACTTAGAGAACGAACTTATGGTTACCAGGAGAGGAAGGGATAGTTAGGGAGTTTGGAGTTGACATGTATATACTGCTGTATTTAAAAGGGATAACCAACAAGGACCTACTGTGTAGCAGGGGACCCTGCTCAATATTATAGGTAACAATCTAAATGGGAAAAGAATTTGAAAAAGAATAAATACATGTGTATGTATAACAGAACCATTTTGCTGTACACCTCAAACTATCACAACATTGTTAATCAACTATACTCCAATATATAATAAAAAGTTTTTTAAAAATAAAACATACCACTTCAAAAATAGTAATGTCATCTTTATAATGATCATTGTCAGTCTCACTCTGTCTTTTTTAAATATATTGGTTAAATACAGTATTTATGAAGTTGTACTTGTGGATTATCCTGTCACTTCTCTTAGACTCCCTGCAAGCTTCCTTCTAGAAGCTCGATATTTATGCTGTACCCCAGACCTCAGGCCTCTTAGATATCTAGTCCTTTGATACTCTGTAAGTTGGGTAAAGTGTTAGGCCTGGATCAGAATGATCTTATCACCATTTCTAGTAAGACCAGGACTTACCTCACTATAGACTCTATTATTGAGTACTAAGGCAGCATGTGCTTATAAAAGTGAACACATATACACAATTTTTAGCATAAACTATGAACTAGTTAGACTTTTAGGTAACTCAGTTTGAATAGAACAACACCAGAGAGGGGTGGGATTCTGATTCTAAGAGGGAGAATGTAGTGTGGCATTCAATCAGAAGTGAGGGAAAAAAGCAAAGCTCAAAACTGGAGAGTTTGTCCATGTACCATATATAAATTGGGAGTTGTGTTGTCTTCTCCCAAATCCCCTCTAATAATATAGGTGTCATGTGCAGTACAGTTGGTGTATTTCACAGGTGAATATTATAATCCTATGAAAGCATTTTGAGACTGCACGATGTGAGTCATGACAAAAATCTCAAGAATTATTATCCTTTCTCTTCCACCCAAGAGGGCTCAATTTTTGCATCTCATCTATAGCAATGTACATTATGAAGAACTAATAAAATGAAATAAGATGAAAGCAATATCAAAATATAAAACAAAGCACAGATCATAAAGTACTAATTTCTTCAGTTAAATTATATTGTTCATTTTTAATGGAATGATTAAAGATAGAAAATCTGACATTACATTTTTTTTTTTTTGTGGTACGCGGGCCTCTCACTGCTGTGGCCTCTCCTGTTGCAGAGCACAGGCTCCGGACGTGCAGGCCCAGCGGCCATGACTCATGGGCCCAGCAGCTCCGCGGCATGTGGGATCTTCCTGGACCGGGGCACGAACCCATGTCCCCTGCATCGGCAGGCGGACTCTCAACCACTGCGCCACCAGGGAAGCCCTGACATTACACTTTTTAAAAATCAAACTGGGAGGCTCAAAATTTATGTTAATACTTTCTCTTTGTATTCTAAATTTCCTTCATAATGGAATGTATATTTGAAATCTATTTGGTCTGCTAGTCAATTTATTTTGTATCGATGTGATTTCATGTAGTGAATTATTATTTTTTGCTTATTTAACTAGTTCTCAACATGTTACAAAGCAGACTATCCCCCCAATCAAATCTGCTATAAATATAGTTTTTACTTCTGTTTTATACAGAAGCTAGGTTATTAACAAATTTATTCTAATTCTTTCATATGAAAATTTATTTAATAAATGCCAGTTATTGACGTATTCCAAACCTATTTTTATATAGATAGGCCACTACTATTTAATACATATTAGCAAGCTCCTTGGAGTTGTTTTCTTTATGACAATTACATATCATTTTAATCTTACATGTAATGGGTCACAATTTCTTATTTTTCAATTCAGTTGCCATCACTACAACAATGATACTTTCTTGGGTATATTTTCTTCCTTCTGTTTCTTTTCTTTCACTCCTTCTTCCTGTGTGGTTTATTTTTATTTGTTTTCTCCTATTCATTTGAACTTTATCAACCTTAAACTTGGTTATATTTAGCCTTCATATATGTACCACCTAGAAAAGCATTCTAGTTTCTAAAGACTGCATATGTTACATCTTTCTGTCAGGGCCTGCTCCAAATATGACATTATTTTAAACAGGAATTAATTGATTATCAAAAGTAATATAATACCTACCAGTAACTATTTGATCTTTATGATACTCAGGGGCTAAAGTTCTTGCTCAGGAAAAAAATTAAATTAAATCCATAAATATAAATAACATATTTAGATTAAAATATAGCTACATAAATCAATTCACAAGCAGTATATTGTACTAGTTCCTGCATGATGCTTTGTGGCACACAACTGTGGTTTGAGGTATCAAAAAATACTGAAACTCCATTGCAGTCCTGGCTCTGCAGAGCTTCCCTCTCATCTCCAGCAACTTAGCGATCATTTGAATCTTTGTCAGTTGAAAGGCAGGAGATTGTGCGATATCTTGCTTAGGTGTCACCGTATTGGTTGAGCCCCTGGTTTGTGGGACAGGTCTGCCCACCTATCCTGCTATGGTAGTCAAGTGCATAAGGATGACCTAGTTTCAGAATCAGATTCTTTCATTGTGCTGTTGACTTAACTAGCATGTCTTTCTGAATTTTAGAACTTTTTGTTTTGTTTTGTTTTGTTTTTTCACATCTTTATTGGAGTATAAATGCTTTACAATGTTGCATTAGTTTCTGCTGTACAACAAAATGAATCAGCTATACATATACATATATCCCCATATCTCCTACCTCTTGCGTCTCCCTCCCACCCTCCCTATCCCACCCCTCTAGGTGGTCACAAAGCATTGAGTTGATCTCCCTGTGCTATACAGTAGCTTCCCACTAGCCATCCGTTTTACATTTGGTAGTGTATATATGTCAATGCCACTCTCTCACTTCATCCCAGCTTTCCCATCTGCCCCGTGCCCTCAAGTCCATTCTCTACATCTGCGTCTTTATTCCTGCCTGCCACTAGGTCTCTGCATGCCTCATACCTGACCATTCTCAACGTGTGTGTGTGTGTGTGTGTGTGTTTTGCCTGTGTGTATGTGTTAGTGTGGTTATCCTGCTAGCTCTGACCTTCTTAACACCCTTTCTTCAATCCTTTCTTTAGGCAGTTGATCTGTTGAATATTCTGATGACTGCATGTCCTCAACTTGCCTGAATATCCAGGAAGTTAAAAATCTGACTCTTCTGTTCTGAAAAAGCATAGGTCCAGTTTGATACTTTACTTTTAGTGAATCACATGGATAAGTCATTTGGGAGGGAGAGGTAACACTGCACTTTGCTAGACATTTCCCTCCTTTCTGAGTCCATCCTACCATGTCTGGCTTTGTGTGTCTCATCATCCTCTCATCTTCCAGTGGTCGGAGCTAACTGGTAACTTTGAGGCAAAAGAGCTGAGCTTTCATATTCCTGCACTGGGCAGTCCTTGACTTCAGGCTGCTGGGCAGTTTCTGTGCTCAGGGAAGCTGGGCAAGGGATCCCAGTAGCCCAACGGCAGTTCTCTGAAGAAGGTTGCCTGTGCCAGCCTTTAGGAGTAAAGCATACAAACCAGGGAGATGGATACCCAGAATCCATAAAAGGGATCTAAAGGCATCTGGATGAAGTGACACCGTGACCACTACACTAACTCCCATGGCAGTTAGTGCCTGAAGTAGATGCATGAAAGCATCTACATTCCCCTAGGAAATGAAGAGAAAGGGAATTGGCATTTCCTTATGCATCTGAACTTGTTCATTCTTTAAAGAGACATTTATGTTGACCGGTTTATGGCATTTATAAAATTTGTTTTCCATTGAAATTGTCATTTGTAAATTTGCAGATATGTACTAATTCAGAATTTTAACTGTTTATTCAACAAAAGAAGGAAATATTTACTTTGAAAAAAAACCCTCTGGGGGACTTCCCTGGTGGTCCAGTGGTTAAGACTCTGCACTTCAAATGCAGGGGGCATGGGTTCAATCCCTGGTTGGGGAACTAGAATCCCACATGCTGTGCGGCGTGGCCAAAAAAAAAAAACCCTCTGTAGGTTGTAGAAAAACCATAGTAATGTATGTGACTGTCTGGTGGGATGATTATCTGTTGATGACTGCCTCTGGCTGTTGACCAATTTTGCATCACTGTAACAAATTCATCTCAGTATTTTGATTGTCTGTATACGTGTCTACTCTTTGAATTCTCCTTTGAACCAGTTGCAAAATCTTAGTGGTTCCCTTACAAACTAGTCTGGTTGAATAAAATCTTTGACACTTAAAAATGAACTTTTTTCTACAAGTTCCTTTATTAATAAATCTCAGTGTAGAAGAACAAGGTCCCCAAAAGACCCATATGATTAAAAGTGCAAATTTACTCCAACCTGGGATAAAAAACAAATAGCAGGCCTCAACTATCTAGGCCATAGAAATTTATTGTGATTAAGATGCTTTTATCACACAACTGTAGTGCTGAACCATATTTGATTAACTTATTTTTTATGTCATTGGGACAAAATATGTGCTATGACTGAGCCGATAGACTGCATTATAATACAGTTTAAGGTCAGAACATCAAAAATAACAACAAAATAAGAGCAATGTTTTAAAGTCAAGTGACTGAATCAAGGTACATTTTTTTTAAAGCAAAAAGTGCTAAAAATATTCCTGATACTTCAAAAACAAGATTATATATAATTTAGCTGCACATTTTAGTCTATTCTCTTTATATGCATGATGGCTTATTCTTCACCCTCTCCCAACTTATACTTGCTTTACCCCCATTAAATTATGTGCTATGTAGGTATAAAAAAATAGTAGTATCTAAGTACTAGACATGCATTTTTAAAAAAATTAACAAACACCATGATGATAACAACTGGAATTTTTTCCTCTCAGAGGACAATGGAATTGCAAGGCATTCCATTCACAAATATTATAGTTCAATAGAAACTTTATACACATACCCCCAAAAGTCTATACCAGATTAGGCCACTTTACTAAATCACTAAAACTAGAAGTAATGAAAACATTGTCATAATTTTTTAGAGCCGTAAAAGTCTGAGGCACTCTGGGAAAGATGTTCTCATACAAGTAGAGCATGTCAGAGATATCAAGTTATCTTACAAGAAAGTCACCAGATACCCAGTAATCAAGTACACTCTAATGACAATGACTTTGATTTGATATGAATTCACTGGATGCACTCCCATTTGGACTGAACTACTGAAAGGAACACAGATATTGGGCAGCTAAGGTGGGCCTGCCCTCCTCCATGGTATTATACTGGGAATTTAGGAAATTAGTCTGAGTTGTTTATTGTAAATCACTATGTCCTTAAGGCCATCAATTCTCTTTATAAATTGCTGTTTCAACATAATTTGACAAAACTCTCAAGTGACTGTAGCTAAATAGCCTGGATTGAGAAAGGAATGGGAAATATAAATCAGCTTAGCTATCTTTACGTAACTGAGTGGCAAACAACAGAATCTTAATGTCAGCATTCCCAGTTTCCAGTAGTTATAAACACAGCCTTCCGCTTCCTAATGAACTACCACTTTGGCTCTACAGCACTGCTCATTCTTTCATATTTCTGGTACCTGCATTTTGTTCTGTTTGTTTTACTCTGGCTGTTTGGGGTTCTAAGAGAATCTACTTAGAAGGGTCTTGGCATTCATAGGTTTAATATTTAGGAATATGAAAAGCTGTGGAAACTATTGATAAGTAGGTGTTAGTGCCAATGAAAATATTTCAAGTAATCAGATTTTTCTTTATGTGCCATATTCAGTGAATGCACAGCAGACAGTATTTTATTATTTTTTAAATTTAATTTTATTTATTTATTTTGTATACAGCAGGTTCTTATTAGTCACCCATTTTATACACATCAGTGTATACATGTCAATCCCAATCTCCCCATTCATCCCACCACCACCACCACCCCGCCACTTTCCCCCCCTTGGTGTCCATACATTTGTTCTCTACATCTGTGTCTCTATTTCTGCCTTGCAAACTGGTTCATCTGTACCATTTTTCTAGATTCCACATATATGTGTTAATATACAATATTTGTTTTTCTCTTTCTGACTTACTTCACTCTGTATGACAGTCTCTAGGTCCATCCATGTCTCTACAAATGACCCAGTTTTATTCCTTTTTATGGCTGAGTAATATTCCATTGTATATATGTACCACATCTTCTTCACCCATTCATCTGTCAGTGAGCATTTAGGTTGCTTCCATGACCTGGCTATTGTAAATAGTGTTGCAATGAACATTGGGGTGCATATGAGCAGATAGTATTTTATTTCCAGGCTTGTTACCTGCAGGGTTTTTCCTTGGGGAACTGACAGAACACTGTCAGTTCTCTGAAATATGTCAACATTAATGGAGCATTGAGAGAGCATGGCTAAATAATTACTGGTTTGCTCATCTCAGCTGGGGAGCTCATTTCTCTCTGTCTTACATTCAAAGTCTTTTGAAAGTCTGTTTACTTAATCACTATAAGGAACATATAGAATCGTGCAAACTAATTGAAGAGACAGATTCTCACAAGTGGCCAAACTTAGTTGTTCATTATTTCAAGGCAATTAATTCTATTTCAGGCTCAATGATACTGGTAGTTATTAGTGCTATCTGTCAAATATTCCTTTTTCTGCCCCATTCTGGGCACTTGGCAGGTTCACAATTTTATGCCCCTTTATTGCTAGGAAGAGAAACATATGAAAAGTTCTGCACAATGAGTTATAAGTAGAATGGTGTTTGTCACTTTGGGGTTGGAATTCTTGGTTTTCACAGTGAGACCCTCCAGATCTTGCTCTTTCCTTCTGCATGGTGATGGATAATTTTAAGAAAGATAATGGCTGTTCTATCAACCTGGGTCCATGAGTGACAAGGATGAACTGAATCTCCCAAAACCCACCTTACTGTCCTCAAATGGATACGAAACATGAGCAAGGAATTAATCTTTGTTGTTTTAAGCCACTGAGCTTTTAAGGTTGATTGGTACTACCTTAACTGATATCTATACTCATGCAGAAGTAAAGTTATAAATTACTAGTTGGATGTGACGGGAGAAGGAGAAGGAAAATACTTCAGGGCAGTGTATATCTGACCACAGAGATTGTTGGACAACCTGCCTCCAATTTCACAATCTTTACTTGGCTCAAACTCGCATTAAGATTCCTTTAATAGTGGCATGCTTCAGCACTGTATGCCACTAATAACATGCTTCTCAGATAGTTTCCCAATGGGGCTCTATGCACAAGATAACATAGAAAGGCCTAAAAATAATATGGTTAAAATATGTTGATGCTTTGAAATGAGTTCTCTGCAATTTCTAAATTTAATTCAAGTCATCACACTGTTGCCTTGCAACCTCGTGGTGGTGCTTCCCACCTGAAACTGGTCCTGGTACTCAGTACTGCTGTCCTCCGAGAGCAGGTAGAGACCTAAGAAGGAGGTAGATCACTCCAGGTTGGTAAGTGGTAGGTTTAATAAACAACTTACATAGAAGACTTGCCTTGGGTGGCCACAAGTTAAGTAGATCTCCACACCCACTGCCAGAATCTTAAAAAGTTTATGTAGAGGCTTAACTGAGTCCAGTCACGTACATAGTCAAATGGTCTCATCACCGCGTTATTATCTCAAGGCTGTATCCTTGGGGGAGCATCTGGGAGTGGAGAAGGCAAGTGGAACACACATTCCAAGGACAGGGGTGAGGAGCCTCCAATGCCTGGGTCCAGCTTGTGGGTCAGACCTGCGATCATATCTCTTGACGACCTCCCTCAACTCACACTCAACACAGCGGTAGAGACAAACATCTTTATATTCAAGAGCGCAAACTTGTGGATGAAAAAATCCACATATTTTTCTAAGTATTTTGTGCTATGGACTTAAAATACATTTTCTCAATGAATTCTGAACACTTCTTTGTGATCTGGCATTGTGATCTCCATGAACTGGTAATGTTGACAATTTACTGTTTTCATTTACAAAGCATTATGCTAGGTGCTTTATATACACTGACATATTCATTTACCATAGCAAGTCCATGAAGAGGAAGCTGAGATTCAGAGAATTTAAGAAAGCTAATTTCAAAGCCTGTAATGGCTCAATATTGCAGTGGGTGCTATGGAGGGATTATGATCATTAGAAATTTAGCATCTGTTAGAAAGATGACTAACACAGACGTTTCCTGATATGAAACTGAGAAAACCTCTGGCAAAGCTAAATAAATATAGCCAGTAAGTTCCTTTTGTAAAATACTATTTCCTCTGAGATTTTCCCCATTATCTGTCGGTTGCAACCATAGCATCTATTCAGTGGTATGAATAGTCATTAACTTTATTTAGCAAAAAAATTATTACACATTAACTGAGATCCAGGTATCTTCATCCCTTTTTCTGTGCCCTAGATCTCGGCAGATTTTGCGTCCACCTATGATCCTCTCAATTCAGTATCTTTAAATCTTTCTGTCTCATTTACTCAACTTGCACCCGGGGCTGAGAATGCAATCATCTGAGAATATTTTCCAGTAGTACGAGAAGGACATCACTTCATCTTTATTTGCAGGTGATTATTTCTCCTAACTTAATTGGACCCGTAAAATGTAAGGAGGCAACTGGAGAAGCTCAGACACTATGAAACTGAATTTAGAATGTAGACGCAAGAAATGCTAGGGCCTTAAAAGCAGAAAAGGGCATCCCTGACATGGGTAAAATCTTTTTATTCATGCTCAGTTTTCTGCTATGTGTTTCCCAAATGTGTCTCTTTCTGTAAGTACACTGCTTTGCAACTACCTCTATCAGCTCTTTCTCAGGTTTGGTGGTTTCTCCATTCTCGTCACTATTTGCTTAGCTCCAGCACTCACAATCTCCATGCCATCAGAATCTCTTCACTCTGGTTCATTTTCTGCAACATAGTCTGAAT
The DNA here is from genome assembly GCF_039906515.1 of Pseudorca crassidens. NCBI lineage: Eukaryota > Metazoa > Chordata > Mammalia > Artiodactyla > Delphinidae > Pseudorca > Pseudorca crassidens. The sequence goes on along the minus strand of NC_090297.1, from coordinate 88,544,399 downwards.
TGGTATCCTGAAACATAAATCTAGTCACGTTTCTTTCATCCTTCAGATATTTGTTGGCTCCCCACTACCCGTAAGGGGGAAATAATTATGCATCACAGCCTGACATACAAGACACTTTGCAACTCAACTCAGTCCCAGCTTTCTTCTTGATCCTCCTTTCCTGACATTTCCTTCTGAACTTCTTTCCTTCCTCCATTCCCAGCTCACCCCACCACCTGACAGGTTAATCACCAAACATCTCGCTCTTCCCAGAGTATCATGAGATATTTTCAGGTCAATGTGATCTGGGAGCTGGCTAGAATGCCTTTCCTTTGACTTTTCCATCTAGAAAACTCACACTTACTCTTTGGTGAAGCCTTTCCCAGCTGCCTCAGACAAAGTTCATCAGCCTCTTTATGAGACCAGCAAAGCTCTTTGTTCCCATTTATAGCATAGACTTCATTGTATCATAACTCATCTGCTCATAGGTCTCTCTTTTCTACTAAATTGGGAGCGGGGCCTATAATGTCTTCGGCATCGTTGTATTTCCTGTGGCTTGTGTGGTGCTTGATACATAGCAAACGCTCAAAATTGTTTGCTGAATAAAAAGAGAAAGTTTTGTCCCTTAGTATATAAGTTACTAGTCCAAAATGGTAACTCAATCATAAGAAACAGACACTGTGGCCTATCACAGCCACTTGTGCCTCCAATTACTGAATTCTAGCAAGGGCTCCACCGAAACAAGACAGGCAGTTCTCCCGCAGGAGTTTCACACAAATACCTAGGTAAGCAGCGTTGCTATTTTGGGCATCCTGTCATCTCCCACTTGTCTCCAGAGCAATTGTAGAATGAGTTTTGTGCTGGCACTGATGTCTTAGGAATGTAAGCTCTGTGAGCTGCCACTGCTGTTTGTCTTCCTGTCACCCGCCGTCTTCTGAGCAGGCCCTTCGCATTGTGTCAAGTGTCCTGATTCAGAGCACATCAAGACAGATGGCATGGTCCTCATGCAGGATTTTGATAGATAAGCTCCCTAGCTCTAGGTTAACAGAACACTTTCCTCCCTTGGTGCATGAATATTCAATAACTTCAACCCTCACACGCAATCTCTGTTCGGAAAAGGAAATATACAGCAAGAATGAGAAAACCACACATGTCTATGGTCATTTACTTTGGACATGTTCCTAGAAAAACTTGCTTCCATATATTATCCTTTTCCCATCCATAAAGACTCAATTTAAAATCTGTCTGGGAATCTAAAATATGACACAAATGAACCTATCTACGAAACAGAAACAGACTCACAGACATAGAGAACAGACTTGTGGTTGCCAAGGGAGAGGGGTGGTGGGGGAAGGATGGACTGGGAGGTTAGGGTCAGCAGATGCAATCTATTACATACAGGATGGATAAACAAAGTCCTACTGTGTAGCACAGGGAACTGTACTCAGTGTCCTGTGATAAACCGTAAAGGAAAAGAATATAAAAAGGAATGTATATATAAATGTATAATGGAATCACTTTGCTGTAAGCAGAAATCAACACAACATTGTAAATCAACTATACTTCAATAAAAAAATTTTTAATGACTAACAAAGACATAATAAAATAAAATAAAATCTGTGTTGCTCAGGAAGCTTCCTCCTCTGTGCAGCCACTGTTGCAGTATGAGAGAGACTCTGAGTTGCTCTTTCAAAGGGTTCAAAACTTACTATTGTCAACGTTTTCCCCAGTGACTGCCAATTGTGTTAATGTGTCACTGCCAAAATTCATTCTTCAGTCATCTGTGAGCTTTCCCCCTTGTAGACAAGTCTGTTTATATATTCATATTCCAGTGACAGAGAACATATGGGCTGACTCATTCCACTGTAGCAGTACAGAATCAACAGTTTGCTTTAACTTAGCTAATTAAACCTTAAAATTAGATAGCTGATTATATTCTCTACACAAATGGCCAGAGTATTTGGGAGCATACAATTATCACAATCCTAACAGCTATTCTAGTTTATTTTATGTTTATGGCTCTTCATTCCTACAGTTTTAAACAGCAAGCCTGGTTGGAGGTCATTTAATTGGTTCAGCATATAAAAAGTGCCCCCAACTTGCGCTGACTCATCAGCATTTTAATGTTACAGCACATACATGCATATAATCCCAGCTCGAGTTCCTTGCTCAGCAAAGTTAGAAGATGAGATTTTTGTACTTTTAAGAGTCTCTAAAAATATATACAGTAAAAAAGACAAACGACATGGTTAGTGTCTTTTGTTGTCTAAAAAATTCCTATTAGATCTTAACATATGGTTTGGATTATTAAAACTGTCACTGCTGAGATAATTTTTATATTAAAAGTAAAATAGTAGTAGACTGGGAGTCAGCATGCCTACATTATAGGCTCAGAGAGGTTAGACTGTGAGATTTTTGGAATCTTTAGCTTTCCAAAATTTCATTTTCATAGCTTTAAAATGAGAGGACTGAACCCAAAATAGTGTTTAACTTCTTCTTCTCCTTACTCCCCCCTCCTTCTCTTCTTCTTTTTTATTTTCTCTCCTTTTTCTTCTTCATTTTGCCATTGACCTGGGAGAGCTAACAAAGTTGTATGCATAGGCATGTAACCAGAAAAACAGAATTCCTCCCAATTTACCCCTGGGGATGTTGCATGGACTGGCCTCACAAATGCATATTTCCTCGCTTCAGCTCACAGAGTGTGATTGTGTCTTGCCTGGAAACACTATTTGGCCTAAAGTGATGAACACTGTAACTTCACAGTTTCTGTCAACTCTTGATAGGTAGATTGATTTGAAACAGCTTAGAAACCAGAGGATGAGCAAAACGGCTGGCAAGTGGGAGCGACTAATATGTTGGCTGATATTGTGAGGGGCTGTTCCCTTTGTAGGCAGGGGTCTGCACAGATTTTCTTACGTGTCGGGAAAATGTTTGTTTTTAAAATATGGAACTAGGTTACACTGTTTTCTAGAATAAATATGTGTCTCTGGGAGATGGTCTTGCCTGCGCGTGTGTTGATTCATTGGCTGAGACGGTATGACTGGTATGGCTTGTTCTTTTATCTCCCACTAGGGGGAGATTTTAAAGGGATCATACTCTGAACCATCTTATTAAAGCTCCACCAATGGGTTAAGCTGCACTGAATAAATCAATCTTTGGAAATTGCACTGTAGGGGACTTTATATTCCACGACTTGTCTCATGGGGGCAAGAGATGAATTCTGATGCAACTAAATGTCTGTCTCGGAATCTCCATACATTTTGGGCGGCAGACAAATTAACCTTAGTCTTTTCTGTGTAACTTCCCTACAAACCCTATAATCTGGGGTGTATGGAGTGCTGTCATGTGCAGAGAGTATGTGGGGAGGGGAGCCTATTTGGGTCTGGTCATTTGTCCACTCAAATGATGCTGAGATGCCACCATTCTTCACCATGTGGTCCCTTCAGGTCTCTCCCGATTCTATGCCTCGGTTCTGGGAAATAAATTATTTTGCTGAGCTCCCTGTACTACTATTTTCCTCGGTGGGGCTAGCCATCTTCCCTGTGCATGGATAGAAATCAGGCCTCAGGTCACCCCGCCTAAGAACACATACCGCTCTCTCGCTTGGGCTCTCTCCCTCTCCTTCCCCTCTTTCTCCTGCTCCCCTCTCTTTCTCTTCTTTTACTCCCTTTCTCTTTCCCTTCTCCCCAGCCAAGGGGAATCTTCTGGTGTAATTGAACAGGGAAGAATCCACTTCATAGCTTCACTCAGATATTTAACAGACATTTTAAGCTTCACATGTGCAAATCAAGACTTCTGAGTTTAGTTCCTCAAACTGCTACTTCTTCAATGTTCCTCATCTCAGAAAAGTGGGACTTCCTCACACTCAGAAGCCCCAAACTTGGAAAGTAATCCTTGATTCTTCTCGTTTCCTCACCCTCCTTATGCCAAATCTTCACCTGTTCATCCTCACATCCAAGTCTTACTTTCCCCTGTTTGTTTTGTCACAGAGGGACTGAATCCTGCAAGCTGTACTTCCCAGGGGTCCCTGGCAGCCAGCTGTCAGCATTGGCAACAGATCAGAGGGCAGGAAAAAGAGAGAAGCCAGGGTGTTTACCCCTCCCTGTGAGTGAGCCTCAGTAATGGCTGCATCTCCAGCCTCCTGAGGAACAGTTTCCCCCCCCCCTCGCCCCCCCCCCCCCCCGCCACGTGTTCCAGTTACCACCAAAAGCCCTGGCTTCTGGGCTATAATAGTATAACATCCTCACTTCATCCCCCCAGCATGGGGACGAGAGTGGCTTTCTGCTGTTGCCAACCTCTGGGAGGTCTCACCATCCTATATGGCTCCTTGGGTCTTGGATCACGTGTACAAATGATTCCTCCTTAAGCTCCCTCCATCGCGTCTTATTGGTCAGGCTGATATCAAATGCCCACGCTTAAACATATCACTGGCAAGAGGAATGGGATGAACACAATTGGTTTACATTAATACACCTTCATCCTCTGGGACTGTAGAAGAGCCATGAATCTCGTAGCTACTGAATGTTCATTTCCCCATTAAACGCGTTCATTCCCAGCAGCTGTTTCCACTATTTCTTAATCAAAAGAGGAAAATGATAAAGGTATTCAACTCTGTTTATTTATCTACATATTTGGAGGTATTAGTAAGTATTCTGAGAATGTTTTCCTACTCGCTGAACGATTTGTGGGAGCGGCAGTGAGATTAGAAACTGACACTAGTTCTGTTTTTGTATTTTGCTAGAGAATTTCATGTTTTTGAAATGTACTACTTTAGGCTATGCCCTTATTTGACTGTTGTGGGTGACAAAAAAGTTGCTGTTTTAAAAACAATTTTTCTCATTTTTTGTTGGGAAAGAGAAGTTCTGTGAGGAAATTTTTATTGACCATCTTAATGCAGAAGTCAAATGATATTTATGTAAAATGTAATAACGTGTGACGTTAAACTATATTGCATAAGGATGCATTGCTAAGAGGTAAAACTATAAAGAAAACCGCGGAAGTGAATACTCCAAGTGTCAGGATGGTGGTTACTCTGTGGGGAGAGAAATATTTGTTCTCTGGAAGGACCACGTGCTGCGTGCGCTACGTGTGCTTTGTGCATTTTTTCCTGTCTGTGTTATATTTCACAATTGAAAAAGAGTTTAAAATATCAACAACTATTGCAAACTGCAGGACATTTCTCCTTAAAAGAAAATTAGATTATGCCACTCACACACTTAATAGTCTCTAATAATTTCCCAACACAATTAAAATCAGATCTAATTCCTCACTGTGGACCCCAAGGCTTTACAAGATCTGGTGTCCATTCACCTCTCTAACTTCTCCTATCTATTGCCTCTTGCTCTCTAATCCTCACCCACTCTAGACTTAAATTCCTTGAATATGTCAAACTCACACCCACCTCCAGGTTTCTGTACTTGCCATTTCCTCTGCTTAGAATATTCCTTTCCAAACTCTTCACAAAGCTAGTGCTACCTCAGATGTCATATTCAGCTCCTGGTTTACCATCACTCAGATGGTTTCTCTTAATACTGCAGCTATGTAACCCCCTGCCCCCACATTCACCCCATCCTCTCCCCACCACTGAGCTCTACCCCATTACCTTGCTCTGTTTCTTTCATATACTTATCACCACATGAAATGATGAATAAAAGATATTATTTCATATACTGATCATTACTTGAAAGTGTCTTGTTACTGTGTTTACTTGACTGTTGCCACCTTCTACTAGAATAGAAATGTTTCTATTTTATTCATTGTTTTTATGCCCAGCACCAAAACCCAACATGCACAGAGCAGATGCTTACTTCTTGAATATTTTTTGGATACATAGTATTTCTTTATAACAGTATCTGCCTGTGAACGTAAATTATCTTAAGGTGTCTCTCTCAGGGGCATCTAGTGTATCTCCTTAATGGATTTAAACCAGGAGTCAAGCAATGCTGACTGGGTTAAGACAGATGATGTAAGTGAATGAAGCTTCCCAGGTCAAAGAAAGGATAGTGGTGGGAACTAAGGTTTCAGCCTCTACTCAGACACATGAAAACAGCAGCCTAGGGTGGCTAGACCTTCTAATTGTTAAGAAAGTCAGAAATTCAAATTTCTCTGTGAAATGTGTCAACTTATTAAATGTTGGCTCAAGTTTTTAAAAATTCCATATGAACCTAGTAAAACATATCTGTGGATCAAATTTAACTCTGGGGTCTCTGGTTTGAGATCTGGTTTAGGAAATAGGAAACAAAATGGCAATCAAAAACCTACTCTGGGAAATAAGTATAGAGTCTGTTATCAGATTAAATGGAGGGAAGGAAAAGGGGAAAATAAGGGTAAAATAAAAGTTAGATTGATATCTCAATTATCCTGCCACAGGGTTTTTCTGAGTGAATAGTCTATGTGACCTTTTGTTACATCAAGGTGCTAAGATTGGTTTTACAGAGAGGAGTGAGAAGGCAGAGTTTTATTTGGGTTTCATGGAGAAAATGAGACAAAATGGTATCTTGAGGAAGGGAGGATAGATGGAAATAGAGGGACTCTTTCCTTATAAAACCCATCACTGCTGTCTCTAGAGTAAAAGGAACACCATGTGATGAGAATCAGAAACCCATTAGAGACAATTTATGGAAGGTCTTGAAGTATATAAGGCAAAGAGGGTAGGAGCTGGGTTGACTTGGATGTACGTTCACACAGACTGGAGTAGCTTACATGGGAAAACTAGCCAAATAATGAAATCGCTAAAGAAAGAACTTTGCTTCTTTAAACCAAGAACTGTTTCAATTAATTAGCGATGTCTTGATCTGTTCATTTAGGCACAAACTATATCTATTCAATAAATATCAAATACGATTTTACTTTGTATATTATCAGGCAGAACAAAATTAATCATCAGCTAAGGCTGTCAGTTTCCACGGGAGGATTAGGTCTAGTTCTCAAACGAGTCATTTTCATAAATATAAATAAACATCAGATCTTTCAGATGATGAATGGAGGAAATTCAGCTCTGTTTACGGGAATGGGTCCTGAAATTGCTTTCTAGTTAACAGATGACTCCAAGTGCTTTCATTTGATGGTGAAAAGTGCCTGCCATACCCAAACCTACAGTCCAACAATAACCAAGAATATTTGATCGTAGCCATAGCCCAATAACATAAACATTGACAATAAAATTTGAATATTTGAGAAGTGAATTTATAGAAAGAATGAGGATGATGGTGATGAAGACTCAGCAGGTAAGAATCAGAATAAAAATAAGGCATGGAGAGAAAATCAGAAAGGGAAGAATGACTTACGAATAGAGAGTTGGAGATGAGAGGAAATAAGAACACTAAATTTAAACAAAACAAAACAAAGTGGAAAGGAAACTATGGAAAAGGAAGACAGAGGCAAGAGAAGCAGGATAAGAAAGATTATAACAGTAGCAGGAAAATGTTTGCTCGCAGATGTGGGAAGCCTCATAAATTTTGCAACGAGACATATGATGGGAGAAACAGGAGGTCCTTCTGCAGAATGTATAGTTAGAACAAAATTGTTTTTCTCATATTCTAATGCTGACTTCTGAGTTCTGCTCTAGATAATGAACAGTTACCAGTAGACTGAGTGCCCTAAGTTCCAATTTCCTAAGTGGAACTTGGGCAAGTGACAGAACTTTTCCCAAGGAGGATCCTGATTTGTGTGACAAAGGACTTTCTGAAGCTGCCCTTAAAATAATACCTCCCACTGGGGAGCACTGGCTTCTCACAGGACTCTGGGGCCCTCTGGTCATTGGAGCACAACCAAAACCCATCAATTATCATCACAAATGTCCATTTCTTAAAATCCTTCTCATTTTCTCTTGCTTTGCTAATAGTGCTTTCAAATACATTGCTTGACAGACCCCAGATGGTATTTTATGGCAGTTTTTACTCTCCATAGGCAGAGAGCTGGCCATATAAACATAAGCATACACTAATAATCTGATCTGTGGATAAGGAAAGCTTATGCAATGCAGTGCAAGAAATCACAAAGAAAAATAAAGATACCACATAAAAGATTTCTGTAAATTAAAAGCAAGTTTAAAAAGAAGACCACAAGCTGAGGGAAATATATTTTCAAATTTACTATGTACTTCTGAATTGCCAAAGTAGTAAATGGTAAAAAAAAATAAAATACAAGCAATACAGAAGATATGTATGGAAAAGTGAAAGTGACTTTCTTGCCTTCTCCTTGACTTAATTCTCACTCTGTTAACAGTTTCTTAAGAGTTCTGCACACATATAAACGCTTTTCCTATGCACAAACATACCCCAAGTGTCTCCATCAGCCTTGCACTCCTCTCCCACCTCTAAAGGATGACCTCTCCCCAACATATGTAGGGGAAGAGGAGATTTTCCTTAATGAAGCTTTTCCTAGAGAAATATCTAGTCAGCAGAGTATCTTAATGTCTGTTCTGCTTGGATCACATTCTTGTTGCTAAAGATCACTTCCAGAGGCCATAGACAAACTTCAACAAGATGCTGTTTGCTCTCCAAACATGAGCCACAGAAGGACTAATGTGGAGTAGGCTGCATTTCCCTTTTATACCTCAGCTTCTCATCCTCCCCGGCACCACCACAAGGGGTAGAGATTTTACCAAAGTGGTGAACTTAGGGGGAAAGCATAATGCTGTATGCTAAGTATGACTTTCCTTAAGGTTTAGGGAAAACAAAAACCAAGAGGAACACCATCCATGGGCAAGACCCAGTGCCCCTTAGTTTCACATTTCAGCTCTCTCTTCTTCTAACCTTCAGCAGGGAATTTTTTTTTTTTTTAAGGAAAACACAAACTGTGAGCAAAAAGATGGTCTTTTAATTGAGATATTCCCAGGATGCCTTAGTAGATAATCAGTGATAGCTGTTGACACACAGAGCCCCACACAACAAGCCAGGTGGAATGAGAATATGTGGACACTCCAAATTTAGCCCCTTCAAGGTTTTCCTGGCCTATGTGACTCAGACATCTCTTTATTCTGATGAATGTATAGTAAATATTCAGCCAAACACACATGCACACACATATTCAAAGTAAAATACTAATTCTCAGAGACTGTACTGTGTGAACCATTCAGGAGAAATAGAAATATAGTCATAACTGATTCAAAATTTGTGATGTGTGTATTTCACTTTGGAGTTCCTATTTCACATTATTTTTCAGGATGGAGTTAATTGCTTTCTTTCAGTCGGAAACCCCCTCATTCTCAAACTCTTTCAAATTAGGCTCCTTTGTACCTGTGTGGGATAAGAAAGGAATTCAGTAAAGAGCAATGTCCCTTTTAATGGCTGTACCCTTAGCTAACCAGTTTAAAGTTAATCTGGTTTATAATAACTCAGTTAAATTCTTAATTAAGAATTTTCCATTTGAGAGAAGTGAAGACTGATTTTATTCTTCCAGTAACAAACACACCCACTGATATATAGTGTTCTATTTTATAAAAGAGAGTAATACTGTACACATCTTAAAGATTGTCAGGAAATACATTTGTAGAAAAATTATAAAAGGGTTAATACCCTTGATAAAAAGAGCTCTTATAAAATCCATCTTTAAAAAGTTTGTAATAGCTAGATGGGCAAAAGAACAATACCATTTATAAAGAAAACTAAATAATAGAGTAATAATATGTGTATCTCTACAGATATATAAATCAAAATAAAGTAACAATGAGACATCATTGCTGTTCAGAATATTTACAAAAATATAATGAGAAACCTGGTAACAGTATGATGAGATGAGCCCTCTCATCTAATCTTTGTAGAATTATAACTTAGTAAGGCTACTCTGAAAAATAATTTGGCAATATGTATCAAGATATCTTCCCTTAGTACTTCTAGTGTATTAATCTCTTCTATATAAATGATAAGAACTATTGATTAAAATTTATGCATAAAATTTTATTTTGATATTAATTAGAGTATCTAAAATTTATAAACAACCTAAACATCAAACATTAAGGAACAATACAGATATATTACAGTGCATATATGCCATAGAATATTATGTAACCTTTAAAATTGTTTGCAGATCTTCTCTTTACTAACATAGGTAAAGGCATATGATACAATGCTTAGTGAAAATTCAGAATATAAAATTTTTAACATCAACATAAAAATGTATGGATTGACAATTGAATAAGCAGTGGCTAATTCTTGTTGTTTAAGGTTTGAATATTTAATACATTCTTCATCCTTTGTTAATTTTTTCCAAAATTTTCCACAATGGCCACGTAATACTTTTATCACCAGAAAAATAACCCCTTGTATTTAAAAACTGTGAACAAAGTTAATATGTTAGACATAGGCAAAATATCAATGACAGAGAGAAAATGGTGAAAGTAGGAGCTGATCTAAGGGCTTTCTGACTCTAAAGCCAGAATGTTTTCAAAACAGACACTATGATCTGAAATCTTATATACTCTTGAGTAAACAACATAAATTTTACCTGTAGGCCCATTGAAAAGCCTTGGAGTGATACTTTATAAGTCCAATTAACCACATTGAAAAAAAGAGTATCCATCCATACTATTTCATAGTTTACTTAGAAAAGGATATTATTACCCCAAAAGCTATAGTGAGTTAGACCTTTATATTTAGAACAATAGCACACTATTATTACAAAATCTAGTGCTTACTTTTATAATGTTAATAATTAACATTGAGGTGTATATTAACAAGTACATAAGCAAAAAGTAATTCACAACCTCAGAAAATTTTAAAATTATAAATTAAATTTGAAACTATGTAAATTAAGTTAACTATATCCCTTAAGAAGGGACCATATAATGATTCAGGTTTAGATAAACTAATTACAGATTCCTCTGGGGACTTCTCACACTGAATGGATTGAAAAAGCCCTATTTAGTAAAATCCAGAAGTCCTGTAATAAATCCACTAGTTAGGCATTTAACCTAGTAATGCTCAGTGGTCAGACTTCAGGATGCATTCAGCATTTCTAAAAACAAGAAGTTCAACGTGAACTGAGGAAGCAAAAAAATCCCTATGTCCTTTCATCTGAAGGGCAAAGGGCCAAATAAGAAGTTTGTGGAAATTCTACTTGACATTAGCATTCTCTACAGAAAGCAAAAGAGAATTCACAGAGTTATTCCTTAGGGTAAATGGGTTGGTGCTCCAAGATGTTTCCAAATACTGTTGAGCAACTGAGAGTGTAAAATGCAGCAAAACCCTATATGGCAAAAGCAGAGATAGTTGAACACTCTTTTGTATTGTTTTCTCATCATAATCTGTCAGTAGATAATTAGACCAAAAATGGGGAAATTATATATAATATAGTCACAGAATCAACACATATTTATTGAGCACTTATTGTAGGTCCCAGAGATACACCAATAAGGCAATACTCCTGTTCTCAAGGAGCTGATGTTCTAGTGAGGGAGCACATAAGTAAACAATGCATGATATCATTTCAGGGAGCAGTAAGTGCTATGAAGAAGAATGAGCAAGGGTTAGAGTAACAATACATGGTTGTGTGAAGCCCTACTTTATATAGAGAATGTTGGAAAGGCCACTCAGAAGAGGTCCAATTTAGACAGAGTTTAGAAGGAAGTGAGAAAACAAACTATGGCATGATCCAAAAGAAGAGTGTTTCCAGGTAGAGGGAAGAGGATGTATGAAGAGCCAAGGTGGAAACAAGCTTGACACAGTTTAAGGAGAGTACGAATGGCTGAAGTAGAGGGATCAGGAGAGTTAGAGATGAGGAAGCCAATGAGGAGCCAGATCATTTGGAACCTTAACAGCATAATTAGGATTTTATTCCAAATGCACTGGAAGCAATTGGAAGGCTTTAAGAGAGAGTGTGATGTGAGCCAGTTTGCTCTGAGTTTTGACTGCTGTGAGGGAAATAGATTTTTCAGGGAAATAAATGCAGAAATAGGGCAACTGTCTAAGAAGGTATTATTGCAGTAGTTCAGGTGTGAGATGATAGTGGCTTGGACTAGAGTGATAGAGATGAAGGTGGTAATGAATGATCGGATTGAAGATGTGGAGAATAGAGCCAACAGAATGTGCTAATGGACCAGATTTATCATATGCGATATGGAGAAAGGTCAATGATGATTTCCAAGGTTGATGATGGAATTTCACTAAGTTGTGAGCTAAGGGAGAAGCAGGTTTAGGGGTATCAGGGAAGAGGAAGATTGGGAGACAGTCAGGAAATTACTATGTTTTGGATATGTCAAATTTGAGATGGCTGTTAAATATCCAAATGAACATAGCAACTAGGTAGTTGTTTACTAGAGTCTGAAGCTCAGGAAAGAGGTTTGGACAATAGATATAATAGTTATAAATTTGAGGGTCATTAGACTATAGATGAGATTTAAAGCCATAGTAATTGAGATTACTTAGGAAGTAAGGGTATCAAGAGAAGCTAAGGATGGAGTAGTACTGGACCACTTCAATAATTAGGAGTTGGATAGATAATGAGGAGCCATCAAAGACATGGAGAGGGAGTGTCCAGTGAGGCAGGAGGAAAACTAATAGTGTGGTATCTGGAAGCTTAAGGGGAGAGAGTGTTTCTAAAAGAAGGGAGGTGCCCAAAAACCAAGTAGTACAAGAATTGACCTTTGTATTTGGCAGCTTGGAGGTCACTGTTGACCGCAAGGAGAGCACTATGTGGGAGGTGGATACCAAGGCCTCAATAGAGTGAGTTAAAAGACAATAGGAGGTGAGGAAGTAGAGGTAGCAGAAATAGATTACTCTTTCATGGAATTTTGCTGCGAAGAAAGCAGAGAAATGGAGACATTGTATGGGGAATTGCTGGCAAGGAGGATTTTAAAATATATACATATATGTATACATTCCTTTTTAATACTGAAAGATACTAAAGCATACTGATGATTGGAATATCTCAGTAGAGAGTAAAGATTCTCTATGTCTAATAACAAACAATTCTAATGTTTTAAATTTTCAAATAATGAAAAATCTGTTAAAAATTTAATATTCAGAGAAAAGAGGTGGGTTTTTTTCCATCTTTTGTGGGGTAGAAGTCTGAAAATTTGGGAAACTACTTGAGCACTGTTGATGAAAAGAAGGAGGGGGATTATAAATAATACATTGATACACTGACTAAATGATTTACTGATTTTTTGAACCACTCTTTGAATAGGTAATGTTATCATTTTCATTTTATAGTAAGAAAAGTAAGCTGAGAAATGCTAAGTAATTTGTCTAACATTAGCAAGAGGGAGAGCCAAGATTCCAAATTAGACCTGGTTTACTCCAGAGCCTTAATTCTTAACCATTAGAGGCAGATGTCCCAAAAAAGTCCTGGTTTGATATACTCATCAGTGACCCGCATTTATTTAAGAAGAGCTCCATTAATGTAAAAAACAAAAACTCTTTGGATGGAGTTTTGGTTCTGTTAATGGCAGAGTAGCTTGTATAAGATAAACATTTTTGCAAATAACACTTATACACTCTGGACAAACTATAAGAAACAAGTTAATTAAGGTATTGTCGAGTAACCAAAAACAGTCAGAAGTTGAGGATTTGACCCTTAAAAGAAGAGAACCAAATTGAGTGATATATATACCTGTATGGCTTTCTTCCTGGGGTCATTCCCTAGTCCATAAAATGTAGGATGATAGAACTCAAGCAGAATGTTGCAATTTTATTGGCCTAAAGCGTTATAGAAGGAAATTGGGACTACCAGAGCAAATAGAGTTGAAGAGAAACTACAGAACCACAAAAGACCCAGAATAGCTAAAGCAATCTCAAGCAAGAAGAATAAAGCTGGAGACATCACACTCTCTGATTCCCGACTATATTACAAAGTTAAAGTAATCAAAACAGTATAACACTGGCAGAAAACAGACACATAGACCAATAACACAGAGTAGAAAACCCAGAAATAGTTGCATGCCTATAGGGCCAACTAATCTTTGACAAAGGTGCCAAGAATACACAATGGGGAAATAATAGTCTCTTCAACAAATGGTGCTGGGAAGACTGGAGCTCCACATGCAAAAGAATGAAACTGAATCCTTTTCTTAGACCATATACAAAAAATCAACTCAAAAATGGATTAAAGACAAACATAAGACTGGAAACCATAAAATTCCTAGAATGAAACACAGGGGGGAAATTCCATATCATTAGTCTTGGCTATGAGTTTTTGGATATTACACCAAAGCACAGGTAAAAAATAAATAAATAAATAGAACTACATTAAACTGAAAAGAACAAAATGAAAAGATGGAAATGGCAGAAAATATTTGCAAAATATATATCTGATAAGAAGTTAATATCTAAATTATACAAAGAACTCATACAACTCAAGAGCAAAATAAATAACCCAATTAAAAATGAACAAAGGACTTGAATAGATATTTTTCAATAGAAGACATACAAATGGCCAACAAATACATAAAAGGTGATCAGGGAAGCATAAATCAAATGAGGTATCGCTCCACACCTGTCAGGATGGCTATTAGCAAAAAGTCAAAAGATAACAAGTGAAGATGTGAAGAAAACACAAGGATGTGAAGAAAAGGGAACACTGATGCATTGTTGGTGGGAAAGTAAATTGCTACGGTCATATAGAAACTGTATAGAGGTCCCTCAAAAAATTAAAAATAGAACTACCATATGACTCAGCAATCCCAATTCTGAGTCTATATCCAGAAGAAATAAAAAGACTAAAGAGATATATGCACTCCCATGTTCATTGCAACATTATTCATAATAGATATGGGAGCATATCTATTATCTTTCCATAAAAGATATGGAAACAACTTAATTGTCTGCCAATGGATGAATAGATAGAGTAACTTTGGTATATGCATACAGCAGAGTATTATTCAGCCTTTAAAAAGAAGGAAATCTTGCCATTTGTGACAAGACAGATGAGCCTGAAGGACATTATGCTAGGTGAAATAAGCCACATGCAGAAAGACAAATATTTCATGATCTTACCTATAAATGGAGTCTAAAATAGTCAAAGTCACAGTAGAGGGTGGTTACCAGGGCATAGAGGTGGGGAAGTGGGGAGGTGTTGGTCAAAGGAAACAAACATAATATGAATAAGTTCTGGAGACCTAATGTAAATTATAGTGTCTATCGTTAATATATTGTATGCTGGAAATCGGTTAAGAGAATAGATCTTAAGTATTCTCACCACACACACACTCACACACACACACAAAATGTAACTATATGAGGTGGTGAGTATGTTAATTAGCTTGATTGTGGTAATCATTTTACAATGCATATGTACATTAAGATATCACATTGTCCACCTTAAATATATACAATTTTTATTTGTCAATCATACTTCAATAAAGCTGAAAAAAGATAATGAAAAGAAAAATAAAAGAATTGAGGGGAAATGCCAGAAATAAGGGAGTCATAGAGCGGGGAGCCTCAAAATCTACTTATAAAGTCAACTCAAAACATTGGCTAAATTCTGACTGTACAAACATAGGCAATACTCTAATAATAGCAGGAAGGCTGAGAGAGCTGAAGAGATATTTTAATTGTTGCCCTTCTAAGCAACATTTGGTGGTCAAATTCCACCAAATTACAAGATCTTGGTAACCATTTTGGGCTCTCTGTTGAAACCCCAGAAGGGCCATGTCTTAGGAATAAGACTACACTTCCAGACAAAGGGATTCACTGAAAACTAAAGGCAAAACTGAAATAGATTCTCTCAAAAAAAAGTGTACAATAAATCTTCTATGAGTTCAAACAATTAACTGCCTGTTAGAACAAACAAAACACTCTTTAGAGGAAGATAATAGAATCCAGAATGTTTATACTGTATTATTCACAGTGTCCGATAAACAAGCAAAATTAATAGACATACCAAAAAACTCAAGAAAGATAAGACTCAATAGAAATGAACCAGATGTTGGAATTAGAAGAAAAACTGTTTAAAATAACTATAATAAATGTATTAGAGTCTACAGGAAAAGATGGACATAGGGGATGAAGAAATGGGGAATTTCAGGAGGGATTTAGAAACTGCATAAAGAGCATAATGGAAATCCTAAAGATAAGAAACACACCTAAAATCAAAAATTTTGGAAAGTATTAATAATAGATTGAATACAAAAGAAGAAAGATCAGTGAATTTGAATAAAGGAAAATAGAAGTCATGTAAGCTGATGCACACAGAGAAAACAAAATTGAAACAAAGAGAGAGCAGATACTAAAGGACTTGTTGGAAGTAACAAGTAGTAAAATATGTGTGTAATAGGAGATACAGAAGGACTGGAGAGAGGATGTGGGGTAGACAAAACATGAAGAAATATAAGCTGAAAATTTTCCAGATTTTCTCAGAGTAACCCACACATCCAATAATGTCTGCAAACCTCAAGCAGAATGAAAACTGCATCTAAGCATGTCAAAGCCAAACTGCTGAAAACTAAAAGTTAAAAACAAACATAAAAGTAGCCAGGAGAATAAAATGCATATTAAATATAAATAACAGTAAGAAAATTAATTCAGACCTTGAAGGATAGAAGTCAATTGAAAAACATCTTTAAAATGCTAAAGGTAAAAAAAAAAAAAGTCAATTAAGAATTCTATATTCAGGAAGTTATTCCAAATAACAAAAATGAAAACAATAGATTCAACATAATTCCTATCAAAATTTCAACAGGTTTTTTATTTTTACAGAAATGGAAAAGTTGATTGCCAAATTCATATAGAAGTGCAAGGCGCCCTGAATAGCCAAAATAATCTTGAAAAAAAGAATAAAGTCAGATGCTTCACATTTTCCAATTTCAAAACTTACTACAAAGCTACAGTAATTGTAACAGAATGATACTGGCATAAGGATACATTTATAGACAAATAGAATAGAATTGAGAGTACCTAAATACACCAATACATCTTGGTCAATTGGGTTTTGATGGGTGCTGGGTCTGTTCAATAGAGAAACAAGTCTCTTCAACAAATGGTGTTGGGAGGGAGACCTTCAAGATGGCAGAAGAGTAAGATATGGAGATCACCTTCCTCCCCACAAATACCTCAGAAATACATCTACATGTGGAACAACTCCTACTGAACGCTGGCAGAAGACCTCAGACTTCCCAAAAGACAAGAAACTCTGCATGTACCTGGGTAGGGCACAAGAAAAAAGAATAAACAGAGACAAAAGAATAGGGACGGGGCCTGCACCACTGGGAGGGAGCTGTGAAGGAGGAAAGGTTTCCACACACTAGGAAGCCCCTTCACAGGTGGAGACTGCGGGTGGCAGAGGGGGGAAGCTTCAGAGCCACAGAGGAGAGCACAGCAACAGGGGTGCAGAGGGCAAAGAGGAGAGATTCCCGCACAGAGGATGGATGCCGACCAACACTCACCAGCCCGAGAGGCTTGTCTGCTCACCCGCCGGGGCGGGCGGGGGCTGGGAGCTGAGGTTCGGGCTTCGGTCGGAGTGCAGGGAGAGGACTGGGGTTGGCGGCGTGAACACAGCCTGCAGGGGGTTAGTGCACCACGGCTGGCCGGGAGGGAGTCCGGGAAAAGTCTGGACCTGCCGAAGAGGCAAGAGACCATTGTTTCAGCGTGTGCAAGGAGAGGGTATTCAGAGCACCACGTAAACAAGCTCCATGGATGGGCTCAAGCTGCGGCTATCAGCATGAACACCAGAGAAGGGCTTGAAAGGCTGAGGCTGCTGCTGCAGCCACCAAGAACCCTGTGTGCAAGCACAGGTCACTATCCACACCTCCCCTCCCCGGAGCCTGTGCAGCCCGCCACTGCCAGGTTCCCGAAAACCAGGGACAACTTCCCCAAGAGAACACATGGGCGCCTCAGGCTGTGCAACGTCATGCCGGCCTCTGCCACCACAGGCTCGCCGCACATTCTGTACCCCTCCCTCCCCCTGGCCTGAGTGAGCCAGAGCCCCACAATCAGCTGCTACTTTAACCCTGTCCTGTCTGAGCGAAGAACAGACGCCCTCAGGCGACATACACGCAGAGGAGGGGCCAAATCCAAAGCTGAAACCCAGGAGCTGTGCAAACAAAGAAGAGAAAGGGAAATTTCTCCCAGCAGCCTCAGGAGCAGCAGATTAAAAGTCCACAATCAACTTGATGTACGCTGCATCTGTGAAATACCTGAATAGACAACGAATTATCCCAAATTGAGGTGGTGGACTTTGGGAGCAGCGATATGCAATATTTTTTTCCTTTTTCTCTTTTTGTGAGTGTGTATGTGTATGCTTCTTTGTGTGATTTTGTCTGTATAGCTTTGCTTTTACCATTTGTCCTAGGGTTCTGTCTGTCCATTTTTTTGTTGGATTGTTTTGTTTTTCTTTTTTTATTACTTTTCTATTTTTTTATTATTAATAATTATATTTTATTTTTTATTTTAATAACTTTATTTTATTTATTTATTTATTTTTTTCCCCCTTTTCTTCTGAGCAGTGTGGATGAGAGTTTTGGTGCTCTGGCCAGGTGTCAGGCCTGTGCCTTTGAGGTGGGAGAGCCAAGTTTAGGACATTGGTCCACCAGTGTCAAAGCTCTGCCAGGGATATCCACCTCAAGGCTAAGACACAGCTCCACTCAATGACCAGCAAGCTACAGTGCTGGACACCCTATGCCAAACAACTAGCAAGACAGGAACACAACCCTACCCATTAGCAGAGAGGCTGCCTAAAATCATAATAAGGTCACAGGCACACCAAAACACACCAACGGATGCGGTCCTGCCCAACAGAAAGACAAGATCCAGCCTCATTCACCAGAACACAGGCACCAGTCCCGTCCACCAGGAAGCCTAAACAACCCACTGAACCAACCTTAGCCACTGGGGGCAGACACAAAAAACTACGAACTACGAACCTGCACCTGTGAAAGGGAGACCCCAGACACAGTAAATTAAGCAAAATGAGAGGACAGAGAAATACACAGCAGATGATGGAGCAAGGTTAAAACCCACCAGATCAAACAAGTGAAGAGGAAGTAGGCAGTCTACCTGAAAAAGAATTCAGAGTAATGATAGTAAGGATGATCTGAAATCTTGGAAATAGAATGGAGAAAGTACAAGAAACATTTAAGAAGAAACTAGAAGCACTAAAGAGCAAACAAACAATGATGAAGAACACAATAAATGAAATTTAAAATTCTCTAGAAGGAAGCAATAGCAGAATAACTGAGGTAGAAGAATGGATGAGTGACCTAGAAAATAAAATAGTGGAAATAACTACTGCAGAGCAGAATAAAGAAAAAAGAATGAAAAGACTTGAGGACAGTCTCAGAGACCTCTGGGACAACATTAAAAACACCAATATTTGAATTATAGGGGTCCTAGAAGAAGAAGAGAAAAAGAAAGGACTGAGAAAATATTTGAAGAGATTACAGTTGAAAATTTCCCTAATATGGAAAGGAAATATTTAATCAAGTCCAGAAACCACAGAGAATCCCATACAGGATAAACCCAAGGAGAAACACACCAAGACACATATTAATCAAACTATCAAAAATTAAATAAAAAGAAAAAAATATTAAAAGCAGCAAGGGAAAAACAACAAATAACACACAAAGGAATCCCCAGAAAGTTAAACAGGTGATCTTTCAGCAGGAACTCTGCAAGCCAGAAGACAGTGGCAGGACATATTTTAAGTGATGAAAGGGAAAAATCTACAACCAAGATAACTCCACCCAGCAAGGATCTCATTCAGATTTGACAGAGAAATTAAAACCTTTACAGACAATCAAAAGTTAAGAGAATTCAGCACCACCTAACCAGCTTTACAACAAATGCTAAAGGAACTTCTTTAGGCAGGAAACACAAGAGAAGGAAAAGACATACAATAACAAACCCAAAACAATTAAGAACATGGTAAAAGGAGCATACATATCAATAATTACTTTAAATGTAAATGGATTAGATGCTCCAATCAAAAGACATAGACTGGCTGAATGGATAAAAAAAACAAGACCCATATATATGCTGTTTACAAGAGACCCACTTCAGACCTACAGACACATACAGACTGAAAGGGAGGGGATGGAAAAAGATATTCCATGCAAATGGAAATCAAAAGAAAGCTGAAGTAGCAATTCTCATATGAGACAAAATAGAATTTAAAATAAAGACTATTACAAGAGACAAAGAAGGACACTACATAATGATCAAGGGATCAATCCAAGGTGAAGATATAACAATTGTAAATATTTATGCACCCCACATAGGAGCACCTCAATACATAAGGCAAATGCTAACAGCCATAAAAGGGGAAATTGATAGTAACATAATCATAGTAGGGGACATTAACACCCCATCTTCACCAATGGACAGATCATCCAAAATGAAAATAAATAAGGAAACACAAGCTTTAAATGATACATTAAACAAGATGGGCTTAATTGATATTTATAGGACATTCCATCCAAACACAACAAAATCTTTCTTCTCAAGTGTTCATGGAACATTCTCCAGGATAGATCATAACTTAGGTCACAAATCAAGCCTCGGTAAATTTAAGAAAATTGAAATCGTATCAAGTATCTTTTCCGACCACAATGCTATGAGACTAGATATCAATTACAGGAAAAAATCTGTCAAAAATACAAACACATGGAGGCTAAACAATACACTAGAAAATAACCAAGAGACCACTGAAGAAACCAAAGAGGAAATCAAAATATACTTAGAAATAAATGACAAAGAAAACACGACAACCAAAAACCTATGGGATGCAGCAAAAGCAGTTCTAAGAGGGAAGTTTATAGCAATACAATCCTACCTCAAGAAACAAGAAACATCTCAAATAAATAACCTAACCTTACACCTAAAGCAATTAAAGAAAGAACAAAAAAATCCCAAAGTTAGCAGAAGGAAAGAAATCATAAAGAGCAGATCAGAAATAAATGAAAAAGAAATGAAGGAAACAATAACAAAGATCAATAAAACTAAAAGCTGGTTCTTTGAGAAGATAAACAAAGTTGATAAATCATTAGCCAGAAAAAAAGGGAGGGGCTTCCCTGGTGGTGCAGTAGTTGAGAGTCTGCCTGCCGATTCAGGGAACAGGGGTTCGGGCCCCGGTCTGGGAAGATCCCACATGCCACGGAACGGCTAGGCCCATGAGCCATGGATGCTGAGCCTGCGCATCCGGAGCGTGTGCTCCGCAACAGGAGAGGCCACAAGAGTGAGAGGCCCGTGTACTGCAAAAAAACAAAAAAAAAACAAAGAAAAAGAAAAAAAGGGAGAAGACTCAAATTAGAAATGAAAAAGGAGAAGTAACAACTGGCACTGCAGAAATACAAAGGATCATGAGAAATTACTACAAGCAACTATATGCCAATAAAATGAACATCCTGGAAGATATGGACAAATTCTTAGAAAAGCACAAACTTCTGAACTAAACCAGGAAGAAATAGAAAATACAAACAAACCAAACACAAGCACTGAAATTGAGACTGTGATTAAAAGTCTTCCAACAAACAAAAGCCCAGGACCAAATGTCTTCACAGGTGAATTCTATCAAACATTTAGAGAAGAGCTAACACCCATCCTTCTCAAACTCTTCCCAAATATAGCTGGGAGGAACACTCCCCAACTCATTCTATGAGGCTACCATCACCCTGATACCAAACCAGGCAAAGATGTCACAAAGAAAGAAAACTACAGGCCAATATCACTGATGAACATAGATGCAAAAATCCTCAACAAAATACTAGCAAACAGAATCCAACAGCACATTAAAAGGATCATACACCATGATCAAGTGGGGTATATCCCAGGAATGCAAGGATTCTTCAATATACGAAAATCAGTCAATGTGATACACCATATTAACAAATTGAAGGACAAAAAACATATGATCATCTCAATAGATGCAGAAAAAGCTTTTGACAAAATTCAACACCGATTTATGATAAAAACCCTCCAGAAAGTAGGCATAGAGGGAACTTACCTCAACATAATAAAGGCCATACATGACAAACCTACAGCCAACATCATTCTCAGTGGTGAAAAACTGAAACCATTTCCACTAAGATCAGGAACAAGAAAAAGTTGCCCTCCTCAACACTATTGTTCAACATAGTTTTGGAAGTTTTAGCCACAGCAATCAGAGAAGAAAAAGAAATAAAAGGAATCCAAATCAGAAAAGAAGTAAAGCTGTCACTGCTTGCAGATGACATGATACTATACATAGAGCATCCTAAAGATGCTACCAGAAAACTACTAGAGCTAATCAATGAATTTGGTAATGTTGCAGGATACAAAATTAATGCACAGAAATCTTTTGCATTCCTATACAATAATAATGAAAAATCTGAAAGAGAAATTAAGGAAACACTCCCGTTTACCACTGCAAGAAAAAGAATAAAATACCTAGGAATAAACCTACCTAGGGAGACAAAAGACCTGTATGCAGAAAACTATAAGACACTGAAGAAAGAAATGAAACATGATATAAACAGATGGAGAGATATACCATGCTCTTGGATTGAAGGAATCAGTAATGTGAAAATGACTATATTACCCAAAGCAATCTACAGATTCAGTGCAATTCCTATCAAATTACCAATGGCATTTTTAACAGAACTAGAACAAAAAATCTTAAAATTTGTATGGAGACACAAAAGATCCCAAATAGCCAAAGCAGTCTTGAGGGAAAAAAATGGAGCTGGAAGAATCAGACTCCCTGACTTCAGAGTATACTACAAAGCTACAGTAATCAAGACAACATGGTACTGGCACAAAAACAGACATATAGATCAATGGAACAGGATAGAAAGCCCAGGGATAAACTCATGCACCTATGGTCAACTAATCTATGACAAAGGAGGCAAGGATATACAATGGAGAAAAGACCTTCTTCAATAAGTCCTGCTGGGAAAATTAGAGAGCTACATGTAAAAGAATGTAATTAGAACACTTCCTATCACCATACAAAAAAATAAACTCAAAATGGATTAAAAACCTACATGTAAAGCCAGACATTATAAAACTCTTGGAGGAAAACATAAGCAGAACAATCTATGGCATAAATCACAGCAAGATCCTTTGTGACCCACCTCCTAGAGAAATGAAAATAAAAACAAAAATAAACAAATGGGACCTAATGAAACTTCAAAGCTTTTGCACAACAAAGGAAACCATAAACAAGATGAAAAGACAACCCTCAGAATGGGAGAACATATTTGCAAATGAAGCAACTGACAGAGGATTAATCTGCCAAATTTACAAGCAGCTCAATCAGCTCAATATCAAAAAAACAAACAACCCAATCCAAAAATGGGCAGAAGACCTAAATAGACATTTCTGCAAAGAAGATACACACATTGCCAAGAAATACATGAAAGAATGCTGAACATTACTAATTATTAGAGAAATGCAAATCAAAACTACAATGAGGTAACACCTCACAACAGTCAGAAGGGCCGTGATCAAAAAAATCTACAATCAATAAATGCCGGAGAGGGTGTGGAGAGAAGGGAACCCTCTTGCACTGTTGGTGGGAATGTAAATTGATACAGTCACTATGGAGAACAGTATGGAGGTTCCTTAAAAAACTAAAAATAGAACTACCATATGACCCAGCAATCCCACTACTGGGCATATACCCTGAGAAAACCAGAATTCAAAAAGTGTCATGTACCACAATGTTCATTGCAGCTCTATTTACAATAGCCAGGACATGGAAACAACCTAAGTGTCCATCATCGGATGAATGGATAAAGAAGATATGGCACATATATACAATGGAATATTACTCAGCCATAAAAAGGAATGAAACTGAGTTATTTGTATTGAGGTGGATGGACCTAGAGACTGACATACAGAGTGAAGTAAGTTCAGAAAGAGAAAAACAAATACCATATGCTAACACATATATGTCAAATCTAAAAAAAAATGGCTCTGATGAACCTAGGGGCAGGACAGGAATAAAGATGCAGATGTAGAAAATGGACTTGAGACATGGGAAAGGGAAGGGGAAGCTGGGACGAAGTGAGAAAGTAACTTTGACATATATGCACTACCAAATATAAAATAGATAGCTACTAGGAAGCAGCCACATAGCACAGGGAGATCAGCTCGGTGCTTTGTGACCACCTAGAGGGGTGGGATAGGGAGAATGGGAGGGAGACGCAAGAGGGTGGAGATATGGGGACTTATGTATATGCATAGCTGTTTCACTTTGTTATAAAGCAGAAAGTAACACACCATTGTAAAGCAATTATGCTCCAGTAAAGATGTTAAAAAACAAACAAACAAAAAAAACAAATGGTGCTGGGACAACTGAATAACCATATGTGAAAGAATGTAGTTGAACCTCTGCCTCACACCACACACCCAAATTCACTCAAAATGGTCAACGACTAAGTATAAGAAGTCAAACTATAAAACTCTTAGAAGAAAATATAGAAGCAAACCTTCATGAACTTGTTTTCTCAGTTACAACAACAACAAGAAAATAGATAAATTGCACTTAAAGTAAAAAAAACTTTTGTGTATCAAAGGGCATGGTCAAGAAAGTGAAAAGATAACCTATAGAGTGGGAGAAAATATTTTCACATTGCATATATGATGCGGTTTGATATCCAGAATATACAAAACCTCCTACAATGCAACCAAAAGACAATGCAATTTTTAAATGAGCAAAGAACCTGAAAAGACATAGCCAAAAAAGATATACAAGTGGCTAATAAACACATGAAAAGATGTTCAACATCATTAGTCATTAGGGAAATGAAAACCATGGTGAGATAGCACATCGCACCTACTAGGATGGTTATAATTTTTTATTAAAGGAAAATAACACATGACAAGAATGTAGAGACACTGGACCCCTCGTACATTGCTAGTGGGAATGCAAAATTGTGCAGCTGCTGTGAAAAATAGCTTAACATTTCCTCAGAAATCTAAACATAGGCTATTATCCAGCAATTCCATTCTTACCTCAAAGAATTGAAAACAGGGACTCAGACAGATAATTGTACACCAAAACTAATTGTAGCATTACTCATAATAACCAAAAGGTGGAAACAACCCAAGAGTCTATCAACAGATGAATGGATAAACAAAGTGTAATTATATACATACAGTGGGATGTTGTTCAGCTGTAAAAAGGAATGAAATTCTGATATATGCCTCAACACGGATGAACCTTGAATACTATCTATAATAGGCAAATTCGTAGGGATAGAAAGTAGATTAGAGGTTACCTGAGGCTAGAAGAGTAGAAGTTATTTAATCGTTGGCTACAGAGTTTTTTGGGGTGATGAAAAAGTTTTGGAAATAGATGGCGGTGATACTTGCACATTAGGAATGCAATTAATACCATTGAACTGTACACTTAAGATGGTTAAAATGTCAAGTTTTATGTTATATATATTTTATCACAATAAAAAATTTTAAATTGTATAAAAAAGAAAGCAAATACATTTTAAATAATCAAAAACAGATTAAAAATGTTGTCAGCACCTCTGCCTTGCAAGGAATGTCAAAGCTTTTCATCCTGAAAGGAAACAATATAAAAATGGAAATCTTGATTGAAAGGAAGGAAGGGAAAGAACAGGATATTGTAAATATGTGGGTAAATATAAAGGTCTTTCTCTTCTTAATTTCTTTAAAAGTAAATTGACTAAAAGCAAAAACAATAACAATGTATTTTGGGTTTAAAACATATTTTGGGTTTTAAACATACAGTATAAAATGTATGATAATAATAGCACAAGCAGAGCAAGGGTTATAAGTGAAACTGTGCTGTTGTAAGGGTCTTACATTGTATATCTAATAGTATAATATTAATTCTAGATAGATTGTAACAAGTTAAGTATGCATATTATAATCCCTAGAGAAAGCACTAAATATAATAATATAGAGGCAGTTAAAAACATAAATAGAATAGATAGAATGAAATTCTTAACAATACTCAACTGAAGGGAAGATAGGGAAAAAAAACTCACAAAACAAAGCAGACAAATAGAAAACAAAGAGGTGATAGATTTAAACCCAACCATATCAATAATTACATCAACTGTAATGAACTAATATAATTAAAAAGCAGAGATTGAAGACTACATAAAGAAGCATGACCCAGTTATACAGTTTAGAAAGGATGCACTATAAAGACACAGTTTGAAAATAAAAGGGTAGAAAAATATGCAATAAAAACATTAAGTATGATATAGTCATACCAGTCTGCTATGAACATCAAAGAAAGGAGTTTTCAAGACAGGAAAAATCATCAGGGATGAAGTTATTTGATGATAAAATGTTCAATTCATCAAAAAGATCTAATGATACTAAATGCTTATGTTCCTAATAACAGTCTCAAAATACATGAAGCAAAAATTGACAGAACTAAATGGAGAAATAGATAAATAGATTTGTTTCTACATGTTGCTAGATTTGATTTGCTAAACATTTTTCTGTCTATGGATACATGAATTGGAAGACTCAATATTGTTAGGATGTTAGTCTTCCCCAAGTTGATATATAGATCCAAGGCAATCCCGTTTAAATTCTAAGCAGTTTTTTTTGGTTTTTGTAAAGACATATGCTAAATCTAAAATTTATGTGAGAATTTAGAGGACCTAGAATATAATCTTTAAAAAGATAAATAAAATTGCAGCTGTTACACAAACTGACTCCAAAACTTATCAACCTATTAAAAAGCTACAATAATCAAAGTAGTAAGGTATTGACAGAAGTAGAGAGAAATAGACCAATAGAACTGTATAAAGAGACTAAACATAAACATTTTTTAAAGTTAAATGATTTTTTACAAAGCATCAAGATAATTCAATGGAAAAAGGAAAGTCTTTCAACAAATGTGCTGTAACATAGAATATTTGTGTAGAAAAAAAAATGAATCTCAACTGCTACATCATGTGATACATAAATATTAATTTGAAATGGAGGATGAGACTAAACTAAAAAACTAAAACTATAAAGCTTCTAGGAAAAAAATTAGGAAAACATCATGATTTTCTGGTACCTAGAGATTTCCTAGAACTCCAAAAGCACTAACCATAATGTAAAATGTATATAGTGTAGTTTGTCAATATTAAGAACTTCTGTTTTCAATGAAACACTGATAATAAAACAAAAATGTAAGCCAGACTAGGAGAAAATATTTGCAATATGTATATCTGACAAAGGACTTGTATCTAGGTCATATAAAGAACTTCCATACTACATCATCATCACCATCACCACCATCATCATCACCAAACAACCTGGGTTTTAAAATGGACAGAAGATTTGAAAAAAAAAAAAAAAAACAGTTCATAAAAGAGATTATATATGAACATGGTCACGAGACCATATAAAAGCTTCTTTTGACACCACTAGTCTTCAAGGAACTACAAATAAACACCACCATGATATGCCACTCCCTATCTACCAGAATGGTTAAAATTTAAAAGACCAACAATACTAAGTGTTGTCAAGGATGTGGAGCAAGAGGAGCTCTCCTACTTTGGTGGTGACTGTATGAAATGGTATGACCACTTTAAAAAGTTTGACAGTTTCTTATAAAGTTAAATGTACACCAATCCTATGACCCAGCAATTTCACTCTTAGTTTTTTAACCCAAGAGAAATGAAAACACACTTGGTGGTGTTGGTTCTGAGCTCTTTTTTTTTTTTTTTTTTTTGTGGTACACGGGCCTCTCACTGTTGTGACCTCTCCCATCGCGGAGCACAGGCTCCGGACGTGCAGGCTCCGGACATGCAGGCTCCAGATGTGCAGGCTCAGTGGCCATGGCTCACGGGCCTAGCCGCTCTGCGGCATGTGGGATCTTCCCAGACCGGGGCACGAACGCACATCCGCTGCATCGGCAGGCGGACTCTCAACCACTGTGCCACCAGGGAAGCCCTGGTTCTGAGCTCTTTAAAAGACATTTTCATAAACAAGCTTTCTAAAACATCTCCACTTCCTTACATCTCACTTACTCCTCCAATCACTGTTATCAAGCATCATTCTCTGGACTCCCCTGAAATCACTGAAATCAAGCATCTCAAGTGCTTGAAAGTTCATAGTAATTAAAGAGGTTTCCTTGGTTTGAGATCAGCTGGAGTGAATAGTGTTTCATGGGTTTGATTATTCTCAACCTGCTCTGTCATATCCTGGATTAGGGTAGCTACATTATGGTATATTTTGTTGATCATGTTGACTCTATACACAGCCAGCTCTGTAATTTAATTAGGCAATGGGACCTTAGATGCCTCCTCTAGGCTGTCTTATATCCCCCACTCCCGACCCACCACCCCCTAGTTCAGGCCATCATTACTTCCTTTATATTTTTGCAAGAATTCTTACCTAATGGCTCTCCCTCCTCTCTCATCATACGCGTCTACTCTTCACAGGGCTGAGTGAGTAAGGTTCCTAAAGCACATCTCTGTTCAAATAACTTTGTGTTTCCTTTTGCCAGCAGGATAACATCCATAAACTTAGGGTTGATGTTCAAGGCCCACCACAATCTGGTCCTGATTTAGCATGTCCTGGTCAATTTAAATACTTGATTCCAATTCAGCTGATCAGGGCAAAATTGCAAATAAAAATACCTCATATTTACTGAGTGTTTACTCTGTGCCATTCACAGATTATCCTTAGCATGGTTGTCACAAGATTTGACCTAAAGTGATCTTTGTCCTAACCTGACTCTTGCTTTGTCATTCTGTCATCTCACCTTAAACACCAGCTCTGTTACTTCACCTTCTTCATCCATTTCAGTCCCTCTGATTATGGCATCCTGAGTTTTTGGCTTCTCTAGTTGCCTCTGCCATCATTTCCTTTGAGTTCTGTATTCTTATCACCATGACATTTGTCCAACTTTCCTGTTTGTTAACTAACCCTTTTTCTTGTCCTCTAGATGCCCTTCTTAGAATTACCACCACAGGAAGACTTGTTGGCACTGACCCCAGCAACTTGGGCTCTATTCTATTCTTTGGCTTTGATATCACAGGGGTGGATCCTGGACATTCTGAACCTAGCCTTCCTGGTTTATTATAAAATCATGCTGTAGATTTCCTAGAATGTCAGGTTTAAAAGGAATCCTAAAGTCTATAACAGTACAACCACTAACTGAGTTAAAAACCCTATGTTCTTTCTCTTATTTTGCTCATTCCTTTGAATAGTGCTTCAAATATTTGATGGCAGAATTCATATCCCTAAGTCTCCTGTTTCTAATCTAAATATCCCAGTTTCTTTAGTCATTGTCTCCAGCTTGACTGATTTCCTCAAAATTAGCTTTATTTTTATTACTGCCCCTTTTACAATAAATGGTGGAAAGAATTTTTTTTTTAATGTCCCAATTATGTTCTGACCAGTTTGGGCTAGAATAGGGCTTTATGTTATTTACTATTAACTTTTACGTAACTTTCCCCATGATGATGATTGGGATCTTTTTAAATCCTTGTTCTGGAATCAGTGTATTAGTTACTTCCTGCTTCAGCTTCAGTCTCATCTCAGATCCGAATCACGGTGCTGGGGTCAGAGTGCCATGCTTCTTCCCACAAAGGGCAGCAGCTTTTACTAACTTCTCTGCAGCAATGTACAGATATACAACATATTGCCGTGGGTATGTCCAGATATGTCATGAGTGTTGGAGAGTTCTGCACAATTCTCTTCTGCTAATTGTAACTCCCACTCATCTCGCATTCACTGAAACCATCTGAATGCCAGTGAGGGACATATTATCAGATAGAAAACGTTGAATCCATGTTGATTTACTTCTTAGCGTTAGTAACAAATTCCTCTTCACACACAACTGATTGAAACACATCCATGTGCTTATAACAGATGAGATTCCTCCACATACGAGACTTCCTCTAGGTACTGATCAATAGTACACCTAGTACGCATTGGGTAGTCATTTAACCAGTTATTCTAACTGTTCCACATCCTCTCCAAACATTTAAAAAAACTTTATCAAACCCTTGCCAAAACTTTGATTTCATCACGTCTATTGCATTCCTTTTATTTAGAGGCTTCATGAAAAATAAAAACTAGTTTGTCTTAACTTTCTTTCCCCTTTCAAGTTCTGATTATTACTGCTCCATTTTTATTTTTAAAAGCTTTAGAATCTTAACAGGGTCCATGTCAAGCTCCCCTTTCTATGCTGTTTCTATGCAATCTACCTCCATTCATCAGGATTAGTCAAGAATTAGCGGATTCCTTTTTCTTTGTAATTGGGATGTGATTCTCCTCTCTAATGGACTCATTCGCCATCCCCAGAACACACCCTCCCTTTTCTCTCCTCCACCCGCGCCACCACCCCTCCCCACGAACCCCTACCCCGCTGGCTCTCCTAGCCTTTGCTTAGGGTCTGAAATATCCTGTTCTATTATGTAACTGTGTCTGTATGTCTTGGCTCCTTGGCTACAACCATAGTTTTCTGAAGGTGGGAGCCCTTTATTATACTTCATAGCGTCTAGTGAAGAGCAAAGCACCTAACAGTCCAGTAAAGACATACTTTCTGAATGGATGAATGAGGACACATTAATTTTTCTTAGCTTTTCTTCATGTGAATACTCCTGCAAAAAATATTCCAGCATATATGCCTTCTTGTGAACGGATGCTTTTATATCTAGAGAGTCCCAAGAGCTAAGTTATTTGTATTAAAAAAATAGATGTTGCTAGATTCCTTTTCCCAAAGACTTTATCTGCATTTCTCCCAGCCATGTATAGGAGCATTGCTTTTCTCACAGCTCTTTTAGCAATAAGTATTTTGTGTTGGATTTTAATCTTTGATGAGTTCATTATTAAACATTTGCAATATCTTTACTATTAAGTTTGCACATATTTTCATATGTTTTTTGATCTTTTTGATTTTCACTTCTGTGAATTTGTTCTTATTGTGAATATTCAGACTCTTTGCCCATTTTCCTGTTTGGTTGCTTGTCTCTTTTTATCAGTTTAAAAAATTTTTGTGTATTATTGTTATTTATTCTCTGCTCAAACTTAACATTGCAAAAACTCTTTCCAGCTAAATTGTTTGTCAGGCAGTGTTGGTGGTACAGTGGTGAGCATAGCTACTTCTAAATAAATTGTCTTTGAGCTTGTTGTATACTTTTCAATACTTTATGTCTTTCAATAAGATTTTATAGTTTTCTTTATAAACTATATTGACAAATTTATCCCTAATTATTTTGTAGTGTTTGTCAATATTGAGAAAATTTTTTCTCATTTCTATTTCTAGGCCCTTATTATTAAAATTAAGTTTTGATATTTGAATATTCATCTAGTATCCACCTATTTTTACCATTACTGCTTGTTATTGTTGTGGTTGTTACTCAGATTTATTGGGTGTTCATACCATCAGCAAAAGCAGATAAGTTGATCTCATCGTTTTGAGACTAGTTATTTTATGTTCTCGTTGTTTTGCATTATCTAGAACTTCTAAGACAATGTTTACTAATAATGGTGGCATGAACAAAAATTTGGAATTTCTTGGAAATTAAGACTGACTCTTCTAGATAATTTTTGGATCAAACAGAAATCAAAAGTGAAAAGATAACTAACCTATCTAGAGAGGAGTAAAAAAGAGACATTCTACCAAAACCTATAGAACCTAGAAAACACTGTAGTCAGAGGAAAACATATATATATTCTTAAATGACTTCATTATTAATGAAAAGAAATATTAAAAAATCAAAGGGGAGAGAAGAATTTAATATCCATTTTAAGAATTTAGGAAAGAAACTAAAATGGAATTAATTTAAAAATTTTAAAATGATCCTGTCCCTTCTGTCTCCCTCTTATAAGGACCTTTCTGATTACATTGGACTCACTTCAGAAATCCAGGGTAATCTCCTCACCTCAAGATCTTAATCCTATCTGCAAAATGCCTTTTTACCATATAAAGTACCATATTCATAGGTTCCAAGGATTAGGGCATGAACACTTTTTTGGGGGGTGGGGGGGTCATTATTGGGCCTATCACACAAAAATTTGGGCTAAACTTCTCTTTTCCAAAATGATCAGTTTCAGCTAAACACACATTAATTAGATTTTCTTTACTCTCTGTATCTTACAGTTTTAATTCTTTCTTACACGCACTAGTACAGAACACTATAAAGCACTCATTCTGCCTTTTAAAATTATTCCTTTTTTCCCCCATTTTCCTTCTTGCTGACTTTTAACCTCTTTCTTTCAAGGTTTCCAAATTCAAAAAGTATAAATACACATAATGATCAAACATGTGCTATACCTTAAGTCCAAAGCAATTTCCTCAAGAGTTTGCTCATGATGGCAGATGGCCGCTTAAACATAGTAACCTATATGTTTATTTTAAATTCAACAGAAAGGAGATTAGTGTCCAGTGAACAATGTTGGATATTTAACATAAGGAATCTGGGGTTCTTATGCTCTTCAGAAAACATACCACAAAAACTTATCTGAACAATATTATCAGCCCTTCTTCCTTCCCATAACAAACTGAAGACCTAAGATAGATTTCTTTTTTAAGATTACTTGCCATCTGTTCTTCAAAGATGACTAAGCCTGTAGAAGTCTATTTCATGTGTATGAACTAAAAGTAACAGTATAGAGAATAACAGTGCCAATTCTGGAATCAGACAAACCGTGGTCAACAATAGCTCCATCGATTATTGAACTTAGGAAAATTACTTAATTATTCTAGTTTAATTTTTCTATTGGTCAGATAACAGTACGTAGCTGGATTAATGTAAGTATTAAATAATTCATGCAAAGCACTTAATCCAGGATAGGCATGCAGTAAATTCTTGATAAAATTACTTATCAGTTCTTTTTACAACATCTCATTAAAAATGTGCCAGACACATCACACAAGGATTTGTTCCCCAGTTTTGATCAGCCTGAAAAACAGAGGCACTCTAACCCTGGAATCAATGGGACCACTGCTGAAAGAAAACTTTCAAGGTCCTTATTCCCCTATGCATGTCATTAATGTTGACCTCATTTGTTGATGAAAAAGAAACAAGTTGGTTTATGCTATCATTAGCCTAAGATCCTGAGTATATACTTCTTCAAAAGGAAATAGGAAAAAGAAAGATCTAGTTCCCTAGAATTTCTCTGTTACTATTAGTCACGTTTCTCTTTTCTCTTCCTGATAAAGCTATAAAAACTCTATTTAAAAGACTCCTAAAGTTTCTTTACTTTGTTCAGACAGTTTGAAAAATTAAGACTAGTGCTACTCAGATAAATCCTAGAGGAGCCCATGTCCCCTTTGCGTGGCAGAAAGAAGGGCCAAAAAGCAGACTTTTCTTAGCAAGGGTGAAACTGGAAGAGGTGTAAAGTAGTATACTCTTTTATTATATCAAAGATGTAAACAAAATTGCAGAGCTACCTGGTTGAAAATTTCTGAAGAAATAAAATGAATTAGTAAATTCAGTTGCTCAAACACAGTAATTTAAAATAATAATGTGACAGTTTTACTCTTTTCCCAGGATTTCCTCACGTCTTTCTTTATCTGCTTAAGTATTATCAGATTCCCACAGTAGTAAATTATGCAAGACTGGAAAAGAGTGAACAAATGATTCTTGAGACATAAAGTAACAAAATTTGTATAAGGAACCTGAGGTCGGCTGGATAGCTGGTGAAATATTGAGGTTTAAACCTCAATATTTCACTTCAGTGTCTCCAAGTAATTCTGGCTGCGTCATTCCCCAAGTCCTGTGAGAGTGTGGAGTGATGGTGTGCAGGCTCTTTATGTCACCTTCCCTCCCTCCAAGCCCTTATTTAGAAATTCCAGAGGTGGTTTAGTGGTGAAAGGTTGTTCAAGTACCTTCCTCTCCTTTTTATTCTCTTCAGAGCAAACACTCAAATACTCAGAGAGCCAAAGCAGCTGTCTCACTCTATGTCTGGATCGCAGAGCCCTAAATATTTATAGGTCTTTGAGAATTCCAAGTCTCAAGTTCAGGTAGGATGCTATTTTTACTTGGTTGCCATTTGAAGACTTACTTGCAGTGGTTAACACACTAGAAGATAACTTTTTTGACTATAACTCTAATACTTTCTAATTTGGAAAACTAATTAGAATTAGTCATTCTAATTTAGTCATTAGAATGACTAAAAAAATTTAGTCATTCTAATTTGGAAAAATATTCATACCAAATATTTTATTTGGTATAAATAAAATAAAAATACCCATAATACCACTGTCAATGTAACACTGTGATCTCCTTTCCTCTCTCTATGTGCATATGCATATAGACACAGAGTATTCAGATTTTTATGATGTTTTCACATTTTACATACAATTCTTATTCTGTTTTTATTAATCTATTATTTTGTTATTTCTTTACTGGAACATAGGCATTTCCCCATGCCAATAAATATTTTTTGAAAATGTTATTTTAGTAGCTAAATAATATTCTGTTTTATCCACATATAATGTAAGAAAAATGGTTCTCCCATATCTCACTACTGTGGCAGCCCTGGAACTAAATAATGGAAAGGAAGTTATCACTAAATGCAGAAAGCTGGGAGGGGAGTCTCTGGGAATAGTCAGGGGACAAAGGTATAGATAGAAAATATCAGATGAACGTGAGGTGTCAACCTCCTAGAGCATTGCCCTGCTCCTGTTGGTTCCTTTCAATGGCTCTTACTCCTGAACAAAGCCCAAACTTCCAAGTCAGCATTCAAGGCCTCCCACAATTTGCTACAACTCACTTTTCCAACTTCAGTTCTTACTGTACTTGTTTACACTTTCCCATGTTTCTGCCAAATGGGCTGGTTGCCTCTTCTTTACATAGAAGTCAAAGGTCTTTGCTCCCTCTATACCCATGCTCACTCTTTCCACTTCACATTGAATGTCTCTGCCCTTCCTTATAGTGACTTGTCTACATCTTATCCCTTGTTTCAAGATGCAGCTTGAATAGCACCTCCTTCATGGAGCTGTGCCTGAGTCCTTCTATCTCTCCTGGCCAGAGTCAGTGTTTTTCTCCTCTCAGTTTTATCTTTACCTATGCATCAATTTTTACTTGAATTATGGCTATTTGGGCACACATCTTATTACTCCTTTTAGATTACGCATCAAAATTTTTGAATATTTTCATGTCACAGTATTGTCTTCAACATTGTAATTTTTATTGGCACACACTAAGGAACTAATAGCATCCACTGTTATACTGCTCACTTATCACTTTGTGCCCTTATTTGAGTAAAACTCACCTGAATGGTCTTTCTTACATTCATCAGAGAAATGTTTTTTGATGGTAACTGATCTCCAGAGATGGTCCCCAATATTTCCTCTTCACTCTGTAAATTCCCAAACACATCAAGATGTGGAGCTACCTCCTACCCGCAACCCTCAGAATCTGGGCTGGACTTGTGAATTGGCTTTGAGAATGCAGTAGAAATAATAGTCTGAGACGTCCAAACCCAAGACATGTGAGGAACCCATACTACAAAGAAAAGAGCCAAGGTTGTCCTTGACAGCCACAGGTGAGCTACCAGCTGACAGCCAGCAGTAATTATCGGCCATGTGGGTGAATCACATTGAATATTCCAGCCTACTCAAGCCCCTAGACAACTGACCCAAACCCATGAAGAAGAAGAGCACAAACCCATGCAGCCGACCCTAGTCAGCCCAAGAATCATTAAACATAATAAAATGGTTGTCATTCTCTACTACCTAAAGCAATCTACAGATTCAATGCAATCCCTATCAAACTACCACTGGCATTTTTCACAGAACTAGAACAACAAATTTCACAATTTGTATGGAAACACAAAGGACCCCAAATAGTCAAAGCAATCTTGAGAACGAAAAACAGAGCTGGAGGAATCCTGATTCCTGATTCCCTGACTTCAGGCTATACTACAAAGCTACAGTAATCAAGACAGTATGGTACTGGCACAAAAACAGAAAGATAGATCAATGGAACAGGATAGAAAGCCCATAGATAAACCTATACACATATGGCCACCTTACCTTTTTTTTTTTTTTTTAAACATCTTTATTGGAGCATAGTTGCTTTACAATGGTATGTTAGTTTCAGCTTCACAACAAAATGAATCAGTTATATATATACATATGTTCCCATATCTCTTCCCGCTTGCGTCACCCTCCCTCCCACCCTCCCTATCCCACCCCTCCAGGCAGTCACACAGCACCGAGCTGATCTCCCTGTGCTATGCGGCTGCTTCTCACTAGCTATCTACTTTACATTTGGTAGTGTATACATGTCCATGCCTCTTTATTGCTTTGTCACCGTTTACCCTTCCCCCTCCCCATAGCCTCAAGTCCATTCTCTAGTAAGTCTGTGTCTTTATTCCTGTTTCACCCCTAGGTTTTTCATGACATTATTTTTTTCTTAAATTCCATATATATGTGTTAGCATACGGTATTTGTCTCTCTCTTTCTGACTTACTTCACTCTGTATGACAGACTCTAGGTCTATCCACCTCATTACAAATAGCTCAATTTCGTCTCTTTTTATGGCTGAGTAATACTCCATTGTATATATGTGCCACATCTTCTTTATCCATTCATCCGATGATGGACACTTAGGTTGTTTCCATCTCTGGGCTATTGTAAATAGAGCTGCAATGAACATTTTGGTACATGACTCTTTTTGAATTATGGTTTTCTCAGGGTATATGCCCAGTAGTGGGATTGCTGGGATAAAGGAGGCAAGAATATACAACGGAGAAAAGACAGCCTCTTCAATAAGTGGTGCTGGGAAAACTGGACAGCTACATGTAAAAGTATGAGATTAGATCACTCCCTAACACCATACACAAAAATAGCCTCAAAATGGATTAAAGACCTAAATGTAAGGCCAGAAACTATCAAACTCTTAGAGGAAAACATAGGCAGAACACTCTATGACATAAATCACAGCAAGATCCTTTTTGACCCACCTCCTAGAGAAATGGAAATAAAAATAAACAAATGGGACCTAATGAAACTTCAAAGCTTTTGCACAGCAAAAGAAACCATAAATAAGACCAAAAGACAACCCTCAGAATGGGAGAAAATATTTGCAAATGAAGCAACTGACAAAGGATTAATCTCCAAAATTTATAAGCAGCTCATGCAGCTCAATAACAAAAAAACAAACAACCCAATCCAAAAATAGGCAGAAGACCTAAATAGACATTTCTCCAAAGAAGATATACAGACTGCCAAAAAACACATGAAAGAATGCTCAACATCATTAATCATTAGAGAAATACAAATCAAAACTACAATGAGATATCATCTCACACCAGTCAGAATGGCCATCATCAAAAAATCTAGAAACAATAAATGCTGGAGAGGGTGTGGAGAAAAGGGAACTCCCTTGCACTGCTGGTGGGAATGTGAATTGGTTCAGCCACTATGGAGAACAGTATGGAGGTTCCTTAAAAAACTAAAAATAGAACTACCATATGACCCAGCAATCCCACTACTGGGCATATACCCTGGGAAAACCATAATTCAAAAAGAGTCATGTACCAAAATGTTCATTGCAGCTCTATTTACAATAGCCAGGACATGGAAGCAACCTAAGTGTCCATCATTGGGTGAATGGATAAAGAAGATGTGACACATATATACAATGGAATATTACTCAGCCATAAAAAGAAACGAAATTGAGCTATTTGGAGTGAGGTGGATAGACCTAGAGTCTGTCATACAGAGTGAAGTAAGTCAGAAAGAGAAAGGGAAATACCATATGCTAACACATATATATGGAATTTAAGAAGAAAAAAAATGTCATGAAGAACCTAGGGGTAAGACAGGAATAAAGACACAGACCTATTGGAGAATGGACTTGAGGATATGGGGAGGGGGAATGGTAAGCTGTGACAAAGTGAGAGAGAAGCATGGACATATATACACTACCAAATGTAAAATAGATAGCTAGTGGGAAGCAGCTGCATAGCACAGGGAGATCAGCTCAGTGCTTTGTGACCACCTAGAGGGGTGGGATAGGGAGGGTGGGAGGGAGGGAGATGCAAGAGGGAAGAGATATGGGAACATATGTATATGTATAACTGATTCACTTTGTTATAAAGCAGAAACTAATACACCATTGTAAAGCAATTAAACTCCCATAAAGATGTAAAAAATAATAAAAATAAAATAAAATAAAATGGTTGTCATTTTAAGCCACAGAATTTTGGGGTGGTGTGTTACACAACATATAAACCTAACACTGATACACAAGTTAAACCATGTGAATTTCTGATATTGGACAGGTTTTGACTGACAACCTCATATATTTCAACCTAATACGAATAATGCCTTGATATTGTTCTATTGCTCTTAGCTCTTATTCTAAGCAAGTTATAACGCTCTTCTCTCAGAACCCACTCAGCATAGAGAGGTTGAAAGTTATCACCATAACAGTAAATAATAATAACAGTAAATAAAAGAATATTATGTATTGACCAAAAATTAAACAATCCAACAGAGAAGTGTGTTGTATATACTAGTGGTCCATACACAACACTAAAGAGAAAACCCCCCGAGTTCAGCTTTTCCAAACTTCAGTTCTTTGCATACCACCTTCATGATTTAGGTCACGTCTTCATACTCACTATAAGATTATCTACATTATCTTTACTCAGAAAAATCATTTTAGTGAAACATTATATCCCTCCCATCAACGGACCTATTTAAAGAGACTCAAAGTGATAGAATGTTACTGGCTCTCTTTGAAGCTTATATGTTAAGATAGACACATTTACATACCCACAGGCTCTGATTAGATCATCAGACACACAAGTAGCACAACATGTGTCTTAAAACACAAAAGATCAGAGTTCTTTCTTAGCAACATTGTGAAAAACCCAAGGCTTTCCTTCATCTTCTATTTCTCTTTTTCAGTATACTTATCACTCTCCAAACCACAACCTGAGACATCCATTTCTTCCTAGTACCCCAAATATCGCTGGTCTACACAGTGACATTTGATCTAGAACCCTCCTCAGTGGACAGCACTTAAGCTCCAAAGATTTCTTGTCTTCTTTTCCAACCACATTTATCCTGTTCACCAACTCCATGGGTTTTGTTCTCCAATAGAGAGAGTGAATATAAAGAATTCATCTAGACTACTTTGTTCATGCTTATGCTTTCAAGGTACCACGTATACACAAACTATTTTAATTTTTGGTTTACTTCTTTGTATTCTGGCCTTTCCATTAAATATGAGGTAACTTACAGAAAGTGTTTAATAAAATATAAATGTAAGGAAAAGGCACAAGAGGCAGAAGAAAATGCAAACTGGTACAGATGTAACCAAGGGGAAAATAGCACTCAAACAAACAAAATAGTCCATAAAATACCACACATATGCTATAGTTAATATGTAAATTTGACTAAGAATCTCCTGGTTGATCAAAGAATAAAGAAGACAGGTCTTTTATATTAATCTCCTTAATCATGATTTAGAAGAAAACTAATTTCTTCAGGTAAATGTTGTTTCCTGCATTGTATTCTAAAATTAATCTCTTATATGGATCCTTATAATGTGGAGCAGAGAAGTGTAAAATATAAAATAAACATTCCTACAACAAATAGAGAAAAAATTTCTAGAGAGTGTTTCTAGCAGTAGTCTTTGATTAAAAGTGAGTTCAGACTTCTATTTCTAGTCAAGGTAAGGGGTTGGATTTACCATTACAATTGAAATAATGACAAAGCCAGAGAATATATATGAAACAATGTTTTTCAGTCATTGGATAGGAGGTTGCAAAGGACAGTGATATTGGTGAGAGTGGAAACAAATGAGGTAAGTCTTCTGATTGCCCAGATTTACTACCTGGAGAGAGTTTCCAGGCTATAACTTGAAGAGAGAGGGAACTCAGGCAGAGCCTTGGGACTTCCTGAAACTGAGAATTGTTTAGAAGTTGAGAGAGGCTAGGGTTGGTAAAGTGTGCAGGACAGAGTTCCAGAGAGGAGAGAGCTACACAGAGAGAGCTCTGGAAATCTTCAGAAAGTCTCCAAGTCTTCCTCAAGCTGGGCTATGACAGTTTCCTTTGTAAGAAAACTACCCACATATGGGGAAAGAACCACCCAATAAGAGCAAGGGGAACAATTCTTGGGTTTCCACAGGACAAAGCATAGTTTGTGCTCCCTTCAACAAGAGTGGGAAAAACTCATAAATCATGGGATATCAGATAGAATACTCAAAAGAGTATTGATTCAGTAATAAAAGAAAATTAGCTCTGGATTAAAGGTGGCTCCAGTCTCACAAAACAATACTTAAAAAATAAAAAACGGGCTTCCCTGGTGGCGCAGTGGTTGAGAGTCCGCCTGCCGATGCAGGGGATAAGGGTTTGCGCCCTGGTCTGGGAGGATCCCACATACCATGGAGCGGCTGGGCCCGTGAGCCATGGCCGCTGGGCCTGCGCGTCCGGAGCCTGTGCTCCGCAATGGAAGAGGCCACAACAGTGAGAGGCCCGCATACCGCAAAAATAATAAATAAATAAAAAATAAAAATAAAGAAAATAGAAACCTCAAAAGGGTCAACATTTCTCCAAGTAACTTAGCTATGACCTGGAAGAAAAGCTCAGGAATATTTATAAGAATATGAATATATCCAGCACCAAGCAAGGTAAAATTCACAATGTCTTGCATCTAATAAAAAATTAAAGGTCACAAAAAAAGCAGGAATGTATGACTCATATTAAAGAGATGGGCCAATCAATAGAAACAGACCCAGAAATGACACATATGATAGAATTAGCAACAAGAACATTAGAAGTTATTATAATGATATCCAACACATTCAAGAAGGTGAAGGAAACTTGAGCATGGTAAGTAAAGGCCCAAGTAGAACCACTAGCCATGAAAACTACTACTGGGATTATTTTAAAAAACACACATTGAGTAATAGCAGATTAAACAATGTAGAAGAAAAGATTAGTAAACTTGAAAACATAGCAATTGAAACTATTCAAAATGAAACACAAATAGAAAAAAGACTAGAACAAAGAAGCAGAGCATCAGTGAGCTATGGGACAATGCCAAGCACCCTTTTGTATCTGTATTGGAGTTTACAAAAGGGAAGAGGTGGGTGGTACGGAAAAAAATTTTTTGAAGAAATAATGGCTGAAATTTTTCCAAACTTAATGAAAACTATAAAGTCACAGATGTAAGAATCTTAACAAACCAAAACACACACACACACACACACACACACACACACACACACACAAACACACAAATCATAAAGAAAACTATATGAAGGCACATCATAATCAAATTTCTTAAAGCCAGTGTTAAAAATATCCTAAAAACAACAAGAGATAAAAAAGATGTTACATTTAAAGAACAAAGATAAGCAGATTTAGAAGAAGGTGAAACATTTCTAAAGAACAAAAGCAAAAACAAAAACATAACCTTGTCAACCTAGAATTCTATACCAATAAAGTTCTCTGACCATTTATCTGATTAACTTCCACATTGGAGGAAACTACTGACCTGAAAACTTATGTGAGGCAACAGGATGATACCTGTCTCTGTAAATTACATTGTAATTTAATGGAACATAATTATTGTATGTTTATAAAATAGCATAACCATTTGAATGTATAAATTTGTTAATTAAATTATATATTCATTTTATTAAAACTATCTTTCAAAATGAAAACTCAAAAAAAAAAAAAAAACCCAGAGACGTTCTCAGAAAAGAATTCATTACCAGCAAACATGTATGTACTATGAGAAATGTTAAAGGACGTTTCTAAACAGAAGGAAAATGATGGCAGAGGAAAATCTGAATCTACAGAAAAGAATGATGAGTACTAGAAACGGTAAATATGCAGTTAAACATAAAAATTTTCTTAATTTTCAAATATCTTTAAAAGATAATTGACTTTTTAAAGTAAGAAACAACAGCAATGTATTGTGGGGTTTATTACACCTGTAAAATAAAAATATCTTAGCACGAAAGCTGGAAGGGGGAGATAAGAAAATATACATTATAAAGTTCTCATATGTGAAGTGGTGTAATATTTAAAGATGTACTATAAATCCTAAAGCAACTACTAAAAACAAAAACAGAGAGTAATAACTAATAAGCCAATAAAAAGGGTAAAGTGTAATTACTAAAAATATAACAATCAATCCAAAAGAAGGCAGAAAAGAAAAGGAAATATGCAGTAAAGAACAGATGGGATTATCTTACACCATACACAAAAATCAACTCAAAGTAGATTAAGACTTAACATAAGACCTAAAACTATAAAATTCCCAGAAGAATATGTAGGGGAAACCAACAAAGGACAGGTATCCAGAATATTTATGTATCTCCAGCTCAAATGATCCTAAACACAAAGAGTTGTTAAATGTATGAAAAGATGTTCAACCTCACTAATAATCAGGAAAATGCAAATTTAAACCATTATGGGAAATCATTTTATACCCATAAGAAAGGCAAATTTTTAAGTCAGACAATGCCAAATTTTGGTAAGCCATTTAGTAATGTGAACTTATTCACTGCTGGTGGGAGTATAAATTATTTCAATCACTTCAGAAAATAGTTTGGCTTTCCTTATAAACCTGAAAGTGTACATTTCCTACACCCCAGCAATTTCATTAGAATGTATACACTTTATAGGAATTATTGCACCCTAAGTTAACTCTTACACATGTTAGTCAGGAACATGTAAAACAGTGTTTATAGACGCTTTGATCAGTATTGTAAAAATGGAAACAGCCCAAATATCCATCAACACTAGAATGTATAAATAAGCTGTAGCAAAATCTTATAATGAATATACAAAGCTAAATACAATATGGATGAATTATTCAAAAACATAATTTTGTGTGAATAAAGTCATAGACAAATATATTGTTTGATTATTTTTATGTAAAATTCAAAAGCTGGCAAACAAAATAATGTTCTACTTAGGGTTTCCTATATAGGTATAAAATCTCCAAAGAAAGGGAATGGTTAATGTATAATTCACGATATCGCTTATGCCTCAGTAAGAGAGCTGCAATCAGTGAGCAGCATCTAAGAGGCTCTGAAGAATAGTAATGCTCTATCTCTTGGCCTTAGTGGTACATACAGGTGTTCACTTGCTGCCCTTTAATATGTGTATGTTCATCTGCATTCACTCTTTCTGTGTATACTATATTTAAAAAAATTTTTTAATTGCAGATTCCAAGGTCACAAAACCAGATATTTCAGTTCAATAGGTTAGGATGGCCCCAAGAAACGTGAATGTTTGTCAAGTTCCCATGATGATTCTGATGAAAGTAATCTGAGGACCATACTTCAAGTATCTGCTTATTAGTTCTATGGGTTTGAACTCTTTGGTCTTTGAACTTGACATTTCACAAAGAGCTGCAACATGATTAAAGGAGGCAATTAATAATAAATAAACACACAAGTCTTTCAATTCCAGAAATTATCACTTTACTATACAAAAAAACCTAAACATTTACAAAAGAAAATCAAAAGAAGTTGCATTTTTAGACCACATTGGGAAAGTTACACAAGAGTCTGATGAACAAACAACATCATAACACGACTCTGTACCATATTAGTACCATCCAGAGAAATCCAATCAACCATTATACCATAGGTTGAAGTGTTTAGTACCTGAAAGTCAACCCAGTGCCCTCTTGGTTTATCATTTGCCTATAACAATATAAAATCCTAACATCTTTACAAAACATGGAATTTTTGTCTATGAGCTTTATAGGAATAAAATTTTGTTAAAGGAAATAAAATATTAAAAAGATGACATAGTTCAGCTGCCAATCAATATTAAGATGCTTTAAGTTATAACAGTCAATCCAAGCAACATTTTAATAATTATAGAAATGTGACTATAGTGTGCTGATATTCCAAGCAATCTTGCTATGGCATAGTTTTATTTTACATATATACAAATCATGTTATTGCATATACACATCAAGAAACTACTCCAGTCGTCACATTTCAAAGGTAGTGCCTATTTTTTAGGCAGAAATTTTCCTTTGGCTTCTTGCTCACAACAAGGGGCATAGGCAGCCATTTCTTTCCAAGAGTTCACTACATTCAAGGAAGTCTGTACTCCTAGCTTGATGTTTTCCTCGTGGAATGATGAGCAGTACTGAGGATTTGAACTGATAAATAGTGTCTCTGATTGAACATTTCAAACATTAGCTACACTTTTGATTTCTGTGCTTCTACAAGACTGTATGACCCTTTCATGTTGGCTTTTCTAGCAAAATAAATAATCATTCCAATGGCAGGTATTATTAAGGAGGATGCACAATAGAGCACGAGAAGTTCAGGAGAAAAATAATGCTTGTTACTTTCTCTTCCTGGAAAATAACAAAATGGATGCAATTAATGTCTAGTATAAAAAGAAATTGTTTAAGAATAATAGTTACATGTTTTA
The DNA here is from genome assembly GCF_039906515.1 of Pseudorca crassidens. Classification (NCBI taxonomy): domain Eukaryota; kingdom Metazoa; phylum Chordata; class Mammalia; order Artiodactyla; family Delphinidae; genus Pseudorca; species Pseudorca crassidens. The sequence continues at coordinate 88,500,186 of NC_090297.1, read as the reverse complement.
TTTTAACAGTACAACTCGTCCTCTAAAGAGAAGTGAATCAAAGTAGTGATAAGAACCAACAGGACCCAAAATACATATTTCTTTGAATTATTTAAATAATCAGTTAGCAGTTGCTATGGTCATGATGAGTCTAAAGATGACAGTTGTTGATTTCCACAAACTTGGATTCAAATAGATTCAGGTTCAATAGCAGAATGGAAGGAAGGGAGCAACTTTTTAGGACTCATTTAGAAGAGCAAGAATTGGAGAAGAGGGTTTGCTTTGGGAAATAGAAACATATACTAAAGAACTAGGACTCTGATCATTATGAATTAGAATAACTAAACAGTTCTCCAAGAAAAGTCCTGTAACACCTAGAGTGTAACCATTATAGTCAAACACCACATATAAGATAGTAAGGGAAAGAATTCTTGTCGATGGCTTTTTAGAGATATATAGAAAACTTTATATTTTGTATCTCTGAAGTAGGGCATCTTAATACACATTATTCCTCTTCAGCATTTATATCACTTCTCGATAATATGAAGTTTTTTGGATAGCATTATGTTTTAGCTTAAATGTGACTTACTCAGAGAGACATTCTCTGACCTGCATCTCCTCCAGCCTAAACAAGAAACCCTAATATACTTTTTTCCTAATATAGTTATATAACCCACTACATTTTCCCTCCATAGCTCTAATCACAGCTTATAGTTAAACATTTGTTTGCTTATCTATTAATTTTGTCTTCCTCCTTCAGACTGTGAATTACATAAGCACATGTATCTAGTTTCTTTTTGATCCACCACTGAATAGCCAGTACCTGGCTCCCTGCTTGGAGTAGCTTGCACCCAATAAATATCTTTTGAATAGTAATATATTTTTTTCTTTCTACATCCTGTCATTTTGACATTTTGTTGTAAATTGGGTATATAAGGTAATAGTATACAAAAACTTTAAAATTAGTACTCTTTCTACTTACAAAAATCATCTGACCCCTACAATACTATTTAATATCTTAACCTTATAAGAACATCTGTAGAAGATAGCATGGTATTTACTGAAGTTTCATCTCTATTTATATTTACGTTTGCACAGCATTGTATGACCTCACAAATATCATTTCTTCAAGTGAAGTATATATTGTCTCAGTCCTGGAAGAAGTGAGTGATTTGACCTTGATAATCATTGCTTTACTTCTAGGAGTTTCTAATCACTGGAGATCAACCAAGAAGAAAAGAATCACCGGAGTCAGATGACGGGGAGTCCATTTTTTTGAATTATTGAGGTCAAAAACACTTTACCATAAACATAATGATAATTGCCTATTTTTCTACTTTCCCTTGCTAGAGTAGAACTAGTCAGAGTACAAGGGTAATATTTCAATAGAATTTCCATTATCATAATTATGGTTAAGCATCAATATTGATAACCTGCTGAGCAATGGTATCTCTGCTCCTATTGTTTTCTTTTCAATTTAATACATATTATCTTTTGCCTTTTGTTTTCCCCTCAGATATCTGCAGTAAAATACAAATTCGCTGTTGAGTTGGTTACCAGGGCAACCTTCAAATACAATTTTCTATTAGCTGTATCAACACTGAATATCCTAAAGACTCCCAACCGTTTCTATCACTGGAATACATTCAAGCAAATATATTTGTAAAAAAAAAAAATTAATTTTAAAACTTAGCTAATTACAAAAGATGACTAGTTGAAAATTCCCAGGAAAAATGTCAAATTTTTGTTTCCATTCATTTGTAGTTATTTTAAACCATATTTAGTTTGGGGGTTCTAGCTGAGTGCCTAATGTGCTTCAATTTGTTCATTTAAATAATGAGTGAAAAATGGCAAATATGTAAGTTACTAACTTAATAAAGCAATTAGAAAAGACAGCAATGTATGAGAGATAAAAAGTGGAGAAGAAGCTTTGGTGTGTCTTTAAAAGAGAATCGTTAACTACAAAAAGAAATATAAAAATGTTGGGAGTCCAAGTTCCTGGGACTAGGCTTAATTAAAGGTGTTCTGGAGGCATTGAGGATTAAATAGGAATAAATGAATTTCAACCTACTCATAACCAAGATCTCAATCCGTCCAGAAACATCCCCAACCTCATTGGAAGCACTGATTACATACATCCCTGTGTCACTTTGAGTAACATGATACTAGGTAAATGTTCCATTCTTTGAACACATAGTAACTTCATTGGCCAGATCAACTCTTTTCAGGATAATCACTGCAGGTGGATGACTAAAAGTTTTACATGTAATCGTGATATTTCCCCTTCTTTAACATTTCTAGGTGTATGTATTGATATTGTTGTGTTCTGAGGAGGTACCATGAAGACAAGAAAACATATGGTAAGGTCTTGTAATCTTGAGAGATTTGGCCAGATGAGTAAAATTTTTATCCATTTTCTGACCCACGTTTAAATTTTCTTTACACTGATGAGTAGTTGCTAACTCTGAGAGCCCAGTGCCAGAGGCTCTTAAGAATTGGCATTTGTTTGCAAGAATGTTCACTTCAATTTTGGCTTCCAACACACAATGGGAGCTCATTAGCACTCAAGGAGTGGGAGACAGAGTAGTAAAGGCTGACTTGTTCTACTTCCACTGATAAGATCAACAGATCCTACTGTGTGTTCACACGAGGGGTTAGGAGATTAAGAGGCTTCTGAAGTTTTTCTGCTGGGGCCACTGCCCCCTCCCTCCCTCTCTCCATCAGAATAGGGTAAAATGGACAAGGAGCTTGGATTTTCTAAGGAGACAGTTCTGTAGTCTAGAGTTTCCTTTAAGTTGTTCAGCATTAAGATCACCATACTCAGTTATTTTCCTGAAGAGAGTCAATCCAGAAAATATGTAGTTACTCTGTGTTCAGAGAGTGACACTCTCTTCTGGTAGGAAGGAAAATGGTCTGGATAGAACCTTTCTTTTTCCATGTGCCAATTCTACTTCCCTAGTTTCCTTATAACCCCCAGGGAAAGGTTTTGAAAATACATTTAAACACTTTGGAAATGCAGGACCTCAGAGACCAATGATGAATTGTCAACGTTTAAAAAAGCAAACGGGAATTCTACACTGACCAATGATTGATTAATGTCAACTTCCTGGCTGACTCTATAGGATAGAGCAGCTGTGCGTGATTATTTTAGGAAAGACTAAGAAATAACCATAATCATCATGGAATTCAGTTCCATTTTGCTCACTCATTCACCTAATCCTTGAAATTCGTTACAATTCACCAAGCCTCTGACCGATTATAAAAAATAATAAAAAACAAAAACAAAAACAAACCTTTAACATCAAGTGTTATGCTTCTTAATTGCAAGCCAACTTCATTTTTAGATTCACATTCGTATACTCCTGCATCCTCCAACTGGGCCCTGTGGATGGTATATGCACCATCTGTAGACTTCAGCACTATGTAGCCTGACCCTGCTTTTTTCTTCAGGATTATCAAAGTTTGGGGGACATTTCCACATGTACAGGAGATAATGACAGTGTCTCCTTCCTTGACACTCTCAGAAGGAAAAGCTGTAAGTCGTATATCTTTTGGAGCAACTGTGGAAAGAATTTAAAGATACCTCTGACTGAATGAAATATAAACCAATCCCATATTAATTTAATGACAGTAACAATAGCTGTCAAGATGGTATTTGTGCTTACTGTTTGCGTTAAATATTTAGAGGGGTAATTAAAGAAGTCAAGCATTTACTGGATTGTTGTAAATGATCACATTTTTAATAAAAGAAGACAACTCTTATGCTTCTTTCATGTCCCTTAATATAATTCTTTACCCAGCCTAGCCAACGAATAAGTGTTTTAAAAACAGCTGTAGGTTTCAAATGTGAAAAAGAACTTTTTTTTTTTTGGTCACACTGCTGTGCAAATATTTCTTTAAGTATAAAGGCCTTTACAGGCTTCTGAGTTCTGAGCTGGACAATCCCAGATCAAGAAATTAAGCTCTGGGGCTTCCCTGGTGGTGCAGTGGTTGAGAATCTGCCTGCTAATGCAGGGTTCGAGCCCTGGTCTGGGAGGATCCCACATGCCGTGGAGCAACTAGGCCCGTGAGCCACAACTACTGAGCCTGCGCATCTGGAGCCTGTGCTCCACAACAAGAGAGGCCGCAACAGTGAGAGGCCTGCGCACCGCGATGAAGAGTGCCCCCGCTCGCCACAACTGGAGAAAGCCCTCGCACAGAAACGAAGACCCAACACAGCCAAATATAAATTAATTAATTAATAAACTCCTACCCCCAACATCTTCCTTAAAAAAAAAAAAAAGAAATTAAGCTGTGCTTACAATCCTTAACAACACCAATTATCCTGGGCTAAGTACTTGACATACAACATCTCTGTTAATACGCAACCTGTGGAGGGAGGTACCACATCACCATTTTATAAGTGAGATTCCCATTAAGTTCATCTGTTTTGTGACTTGATTTGATACTCTTTCCCCAACCAGAGCTACATCCTAAGGGCTTTCTTTAAGGTAGTGCATTGCCCTGCCAAGGTTCTTCCTTTAAAATACAAATTATTATTGTAATGATGTAACAAGAAAGTCACTAATATCTTAGTGGAAACAATACCAAGGGGTAAGAGCGGAACTGACTGCTCTAGTGAAGAAGAGAACCTTGAACCCCAAAAGGGAAGGTATGAGAGAAATCCAAGTCACTTCATGATTTTGCCCAAAACTGCCTACAGCTTCATCCTGTCAACTAGGAATTGTTTTGTTCTCAGTCTTGCCTCTCCATCCTGGCAAGAATGGGTCTGGATCTGCTAACTTCATCCACCCTAGTGATTCTATGCCATTAAACTGATAAACCAGAGGGCATGGTCACTGCTACTCAATCTCAGAATTTATAAAATGTTTAAGTGCCTTCTTAGGCTCCTAAGCACACACTAGCAGGCATCTTGTGAGATTGCCACTCAGAGTTTAATCCAGCTAGATAAGGTAGCTTTAGTCCTAAGTAATTTCAAAATACATATATACAGCTTCCTATCCTTATTTCAATGCCATAATCAATGCCTTGTAAGTGTAACTGGAACTCTTGGCACAGTTCCTGGATTCCACCTGCAGTTGAAAGAATTTTGGGATAAGTGACTTGGAATGGTTCATGGGGAAGTACTATTCCAGGAGCTTTCCGTGCAGAGGAAGCATCATGAGCTCTTCAAAATGCTCAATGCATTCTGTTTTAGTAAAAATTTTGTTTGTTTCAAAACGGACTTTGTTCAAAACCAGTAACACAACCAAAATAAGACTAGCAATCATAACTCATTTAATCACTTAGCTCACCTTGGATAATTAATTCGACTTCTTTTCTGCTTATTCCAACCTGGTTAATGCCTTCACAGACATAAATACCAGAATCTTCCATTTTTGTAGACGTTAAGGTAAGAGTGGTATTCTCGGAAAGAGGCTGTAGATCCCCATTACTTAGCAGTCTACTCCACAGGATTTTCGGAGCTGGAAGGCCATCGCTAGAACATGTCATATTCACAGATCTACCTTCCTCCAGGACGGAGGAGGGGCTGATCAAGATGGTTGTATCCCCGGGAGCAACTGAAAAGGTGGGGACACTTGTTAGCTTGAGTCTTTATACACCGAGTTCCAAAGAATTTTGATAATGTTGCAAAACTGGGCTATGGATTCACGGATTAGAACAGTTTATAAATCTTGATAACTTTCCAAAAGAGGTTTCTGTCCGCGTTTACTTTAGCAGGTACAGAAGGATAGAGAGTAGAATATGGACACATCCTGGATATTTTCCAATGGAAATAAATTCTGTAGAAACTCTCTTACTATCAAAGAATGGATGATCAATGATAGTACATATTGACATTTATGGTACATTAAACATGACCATGAACTATGTGAATCACCTATGAAAAGGTGGACTCTATTTTTCTACCTCTTGAATCTAGGCTGTCCTTGTGACTAACTTTGACCAATATATCCTGGAAGAAGTAACACGGTAGGACTTCCAAGCCCAGGCCCCAAGAGGCCCCTTTCATGATCACCCTCTTGAAATACTGCACTCTGGTGACTATACCTAGGTTACCTTCCTTGAGAGACACCACATGGAGAAAGAAAGGCCAAGAAACACCAGAGAAGGCCCAGACATGTGAGTGAGGCCACCTGGGACCATCCCCCACTGACCTGCCAACTGACTGACAATGCATGAATGAGCTCATCTAATACCACATTGAACAAACTGCCCATCTGACCTCTTCCCAAATTTCCAGCTTAGAATCATAAGCCAATAAACAGTTGTTTTAAGCATTGGGGGTGGTTTGTTATAATAATCATTATTTTGTTGTTCCTTTTCAATTATTTTTTTCACAACAGTTTTAACTATCAACCTCATGTTAACTCTTTCCTGGTAACCATGATTAAAAAAAATTCATATTAAATTGTGGATACATCATGCATGTACTTACCACTAACATATAGTATCTGTGTACTCTGCCTTTGTTTGGGTTCAAATTCCATTTCATCAATAGGTAACTTAGCCAGACAAACAAGAACTTTTCCCGTGTCTTCAGTGGTGGGGATGAAGGTCATTTCCAAACTCTTGGTCTCTAGGGATTTCTTACTTACATCTTCCAAAAAGATTTTATTCTTCATAATACTCTCCCCTTTAAGTAATTCAATTTCCAGCCGGTCAAAAGGGTACACATCAGGAACCTTACAGCTTACAGTGACTGGGTTTCCACTCACTAACAGACCACTCATCTCAATTTCTGGATCTCTAAGGAAGGCTGCAAATGTCAAGCAAAAATGATGTTTATATGTGACAGTCAAGGAAAAACAGAACTAATCTCTATTAAATGCAAAGGTCTCAAAATGCAGATTTTAATTCACCTGGGATAGGATGATCACTAATATATAAATAACAACATTAAATATAAATAGTTATGACATTAAATATAAATAATGCTGGAAATGAAAAATAACTAGCACATCAAATCATCAGCTAATAAATATACTTTTTATTCTTCTCTAGTGATGCAATCTTGCTGACAGCTGTGGTCTGGTCTTTTCAATGGACATGTCAGCTTCCACCATCCTATTTAGTAACTATATATTTTAAACATTTTAAATATTTTCCAGGACGTATTGGATATTTACTATGTGCTAGTCCCTTAACATTCATTATCTCAGTCTTCAAAACGGCATAATCTAATGGGTATTAACTTATTTTACAGCTAGAAAAACTTATAGAGAATGTATTTTACAGCTAGAGAAACACAAAATTCATAGAGGCTAAGAGTCTGCCATTTGGCATCATATCTAGTAAGTCACTGAGCTGAGATCAGAATTTCTATTTCCTTGAGCTCAGAGCCCAGGCTTGGTTTCACAGAGCCATGCAGCCTCTCATCTCAGATAAGACCCAAGGGCACTTCTCAGTTTAGACATTTTCATTTGCAATGGCCAAGTTTAGGCAGAAAGTCTTAAATGTTCCTTGGATAATACTTGTAGTTAAGAAGAAACTATGAGATTTAGATTCTGAATAACATTTCTAACACATCTTATGCAAATCAATAAATGTGAGATTAGAGTGGTTATCAAGAGCAAGAGCCATGCTAAAATTTTTTTCTCCTTAAGCGAAGTGTCGTTAAAGTGCTACATTCTCTAAAGTTTCTATATGATGGTAAGGCTTCATTGCTGGTTCTCATTGCTGTTGGGAATGTGCCTACATCAGCAGGTCCTGGACTCTTGGTAATACGATAACGCAATAAATTTACCCTTCTTCTGAGAGATTCAAATCCCTTTACGGACATACTCTAACTCATGCTGAACAAACTCCTGAGGGGTAACACAAGTTTGGGCAGGATTTCTGGAGGAAAATCTCTACAATTGTTCTCTTGAATTCTACTGAATAAAAACAAGGCAGAATAACCTACTCAAAGTGTAACTTTATGATCACTTTGTATATTTTCTCCCTCGTTCATTATAAACTGAGGAACTCCAGCAATGTCAATTCATAGAGATTTGAGGCTGTAAAGGATTTTTGTTAAGGTGACAAGAACAGCAAGAAAAAGTGTAGTGTATTTATGTGGCGTAAATCAATATTCAAATCTAGTGCAGTCTCCTGTTTCTACTTTTTGTCTGCCACGGACCATCCCCAGTGACAAATCTAATGCCCTGGCTTTCTTTTGCTCCCCATTGCCTCATTTCTCCCATCCTGCCAATCGGCTTTCAAATGTGCCGTCAAAACAGACCTACTAGAGCATGGACTTGAGGATACGGGGAGGGGGAAGGGTAAGCTGGGACGAAGTGAGAGAGTGGCATGGACATACATACACTACCAAATGTGAAATAGATCGCTAGTGGGAAACAGCTGCATAGCACAGGGAGATCAGCTTGGTGCTTTGTGACCGCCTGGAGGGGTGAGATAGGGAGGGTGGGAGGGAGGGAGATGCAAAAGGGAAGAGATATGGGAACATATGTATATGTATAACCAATTCACTTTGTTATAAAGCAGAAACTAACACACCACTGTAAAACAATTATATTGCAATAAAGATGTTAAAAAAAACACAAAAAACAGTATGCTTGGGCCTCACCCCCAATTCAAATAATTGAGCAGCAGTCATCCCACCCTGTTATCTGAGTGGACACTGACTACACTCCTTGCACACGACCACCTCTGTACACCCCACATACACAGGGAAGCAGGGAGCATGCAGTGCGTTCAAGTCCATGATGAGAGAGTATCGACAAGACACAGCCTAAGCATTGTGGATGCTGGGTTCTTATGTAATATCTACTTAAGACTTAGGCCAATTAAGTTACATCAAAAATTCTGGTTCAGAGATTTAGGAACCATTCACAATGCTAAATTCCCCTTCTAAACACAAGGATCTTGTCTTGTGTCACAGATTCACATTCTGTTTCTTCCAGTGGAACTGGGAACAACGACGACAAAACAGTAAACAATTCTGAAAACCACTTACAGTAGAGCTCCACGTGGATTCCTTTTTCCAGTTTCTTATGCCCACATGTCACGGTGCACAGATAAAAATGTTCGTTCTCAAATCTCACAGGACTCAGGGTCAATGTGGACTTGGACCCCTCGCTCCTCACCTTCCCGTTCAGAGGACTGTCTATCTGGGTTCTCCAAGAAAAAGATGGGGACTCGCAACCCATGACATCACAGGTCAACACAACTGAGTCGCCAATCTGAGCAGCAATCTGGGATCCAGGGGAGATCTCTACAGTAAACATTTTCTCTGGGGGATAAAAGAACAAGACGAAAAGAAGATAAGATTCTTTTCTTCTTTCATCACAGCTCAATATATGGTCTTTTTTTTTCCTGGCCTCTTTTCAGCTAACATCTATGCCAGGAATAAATTACTCCTTTCCACCTTGGGACCTTCAGAAATGAAACCACATCTTTTAAGAACAAACGCACAAGACGCTGTTGATTCATTCATTCAATAGAATGAATAAGGATAAAAATTTGTCAAGACAGAGATTGGCATCTTTTCAGCAAAAAAAAAAATCATTCTCCACTCAAATGTAGTTTATTAAATCCCTGTAACAGTGGAAAAACAGCTCAAAAATATAAGAGGTTCCAGTGTGTCAAGCATTGTGGAAATCACTTTACATATATTATCTCATTTAATCCTCACAACTTCATGAGCTGATATTATTATTTCTGTCTCCCTCTCCTCCCCTTCTTCCTCCTCCTCTTTCTTCTTGAGGAAAAATGATAAATAACCTCACCCAGGTTACAAGTGGCAAAATTAGGACTTGAAGCCAGGTGGGTCTGATTCAAGATCCCAGCTTTTCAATTGCTTGAACAACTAAATCAAATCATCCTCATGTGGAGATAAAACAAAATCTAAGAAAAGTACTGAAAAAAAGTTATACAAATATGTCTTCTGATTAGAAGCAATGCCCATAACAGACCAGCACTTAGAGCTTCTGTATCACCAGAATAAAGCTGCACCATTGAAAGTCACACAGAATCACATTGAAAGCAGTCAAAATCTAAGCATTAAAGTGGTACGCAGGCCACCTCTTAAATTTGTTTGATACAATATAAAAATACTTTACTATTGACTCAGGGGCTGAAAACTGAGATGCCAGGGCAAACTCCTAAGTCTCACATATCCAGAAAAGCTCTTTGGCTGCCAGTGCCATCCCTGCTCGTTGTTTCTGACTAGATTGTGAAGAGTTTTATGCGACTATTTTAAGAAATGTGAATTTTAATTTACATGCAGTTAGGGTTTGGTTGAAGTAATATAAAATGTGCACCTTTCTTGTTTAAGGTAGATAAATCTGGTAGCAGTGCATAGGATTATGTTGGGGGACAGAATGATAGCAGGGTGACCATTTAAAGACAATTATCTATAGTTGAAAAACCGTGGGGTTTGGGGTTTAAATGGGCCTCTATTAAATGCCATTAATGAGTTCTGTGACTCTAGGCAAATTGTCAACTATTCTGTGCCTGTGTTTTTATTCACCTCATAAGGTTGTGGTAAAGAAAAAAGATGTAACATTTATAAAGTGGAAAGAGAATTCCTGGCAAATATTAGGTGTACAAGCAATAAGGGTCATTATTAATCTCTGGGTGACACTATTCTCTCATCTGTAAAATGGATATAAAATACATACTCGTTAGTTATTTCTTGAATATTAGAGGAAACATATGTAAAGTGCCTGGAATATAGCTGGTGGATGTTATTTATTGATAAGAACATCTTTCAAGAGTTCAAGTGAGAGATGATAAACTAAGGCAATGGCAAGAGGGTTGAAGAAAAGAGGTCAGATTCTAGGGATCATTTTGAGGTAGAACTGACAGGTTTTGGTGATATGGAATAGGAACATGAATTTCAGAGTAAACAGCACATAATACATAGTTCAAATCTTGGGAGTCCAGAGTTAGAAGGGAGGAGGACCAGATGTGGGAACCTGAGAATACTAATATTCAAGGGGCAGAAGGACGAGAGAAAGCCAAGGAATGAGGCAGTGAAAGAATGATGAGAAATGGAAAGGAACCAGAAAAGCAGAGCCATGGAAGTTCTGGCAGGAAAGATTTCCAAGAAGTATGAGTAAGATGAATATATAATTGTATAAAAGCACATGACGATCAGATGGATCATCAATAAAAGTTAATGAAGTAATTTTGGCATTGAAGCTATTTCACTATTGCTTAAATCCAAATGATGGCAGCTTTATCAGTCCTTTTTCGCATTCTGCTTACCTTGAACAATTAATTTCACCTCTTTTCTGTCTTTCCCAACCAGATTAACTGCTTCACACATATAAATTCCAGAATCTTCCATCCTCATAGCAATTAAAGTGAGAGTTGCATTCTCAGAAAGGAGCTGTAGATTCCCATTGTCTAATTTCTTGCTCCAGAAAATCTGTGGAGCTGGTAGACCTTCACTGGTACATGTCATCGTCACGGAGTCACCTTCTTGCAGGCTTGTGGAGGGGTTCACAGATATAAGTGTGTCCTTGGGTGAGACTGAGAAGGCAGGGCACAATAGTAGTCATTGCTAAGCATCATCTTGATCCAATAGGGCTACGGTATTTCTCTCATAGACTTTATTTACATACTTTCACAAATTTGACAAACTTTCTCTGCCAAACTAGGGTAAAGAATTGCTGAGTCATAAAAATTAGTCAATCCAGTTTCTGACTAATTTGATGGAGTTACTTTTTTTGATGTTTGGTGTTTTCAGATGGCCATAGATACTCAGAAATTAAGAAAACTCTTAGAATAATGTGGTTCAATCTCCTAGGTAAGGTAGAAGTTCCGGCTCAGCTTCCTTGCCAAAGGTTCATTCAAGTCAGCTTCAACACTTATGGTGCAAGGAAATCCATGCCTTATAGTAAACACAGTCCATTTGATTTTGGGACAGCTCTAGTTATTAGAACACTTTCCCTTTATTGAGCTGAACTCTTCCTCTTTGTAACCAACTTTTATACACCGGTCATAGTTCAGTCCTCTACTGCTAAAGAATATATCAAATCCCACTTCTACGTGACTGTCTTTCAAATACTTAGTTATAGCTCTTGTTTCCAAGTTTTATATTCTCTAGGAAAAATATCTATTTTGACTATTCTTCTCAAAACATTGATAAAATGTTTCCATCTCATTCTCTTTCAACTAAACTTGTTATAGAAGGCAATACTCCTTTTAAGTATGGTGTCAAAGCAGACCAGAGCATTTTAGCCTAGAACAAAACACAGTGAGTCCACTCCTACCAGTTTTGGGATTTCAAGACTGCTTCAGCTCCCCCAGCCATCTCAGGGAGCATGGAGACAATCAAACCTCATCTCCTCTCTCTCACCCCACACATATGTGTCCAGATGAGCATACATATACGCACTCACACACAGAATAAGTGCCCACCTCGTAAAATCTCTATACCTTGATATTTCAAGGCATGGTATACGAGTTTACAAAACATGATTAAAAACATTTTATCACTTGAGTCTATTTCCTACTACCCGATCAGGTGGTATTAGTAGTCCTCTTTGATAGACTGTGAAATTAAGTGACCCAAATTCACACAGTTAGTGGAGCCAGAACTTAAGCTCAAATCTTCTCAACACAAATTTGATGTGCTTATTAAATTATGCTATTGTCAAAAATTATGCTCTCAATGAATCAAAATGGTGTAAAAACTACAAACATTTTCTTCTTGACTTTAGCTGCTAAGTTTACTGTTGTATAGATCCAAGACTAAATTCCCATAGACTTTACACAAGTACTTACTGTAGACTTGCAGTTTTTTTGTAGTCTCCCTTACTTGGGGTTGAGAATCAATTTCATTAATGTGTAATGTAGCTTGACAAACAAGAGCTTTCCCAATATCCTCATCAATAGGAGTGAAGGTTACTTCCAAACTCTTCGTTTCCTGGGACTTCATTTCTGAAATCTCCAGAAAGTTCTGTGTCTTCACGGAATGGTTGCCCTTCAGTAATTCTACCTCCAGCCTTTCAAATGGGTAAACATCAGGGACTAAACACGTGACTGTGACTGGCTTCCCAACCTCCAGGGGACCACTCAAATGGATCTCTGGGTCCTTAGGGAAAGCTGCAAAGTTCAAACAAATACATGCAAATGGACTTTTTGTTCATGTTGTATGAGGTCCCTTACTGATTTAAATCAATGTAAACTAAATCTAATATGTTTGCGAATACAGTCTTAATACAGAAGAATTGTTTAAATAGCCTTTCATGGTTTGGGGTAGGTTCAAGAACTGGAATCTCCTGTTAGAGAGTTCAGTTCTGACGCTGCATGTACTAAGTGTTGCATGTTATCAGAGTGAAAGGAAGGCGAAGAAATTCATGTTTATTGAATACTTATGTGTGCCCATCACTGTGCTATTCATTTAACACCAATGACTTTATTTCATCCTCACAACAACCCTAAGAAATAGATACCACAATTCATAGATATGAAAACATAAACTTAGCACATGTGCATAACTTTCCTAAGGTCACACAGCTAGTAATGGTAAAGCTGGGATTTAAACTCAGGATTTTTATTAGTCTGTATTACTATTGAAGATATTTTTATGTTATATCACATTCTCTTATTTTAGTGAGGGCAGATATATTTCATTTTATGGATAAGGAACCTGAGGCTTAGAATGGCATTGCAAAGAATAGTTATTGGGCAAGATATGCTAAGAAATGAAAAGAACAATTCTAAATAATTGGTTTCTGAAAAATGGTGCCTCTGACAGGCATTCATCCACCAGAAAGGTACACCTGTGCAGTCTTTAAATTCTGGAAGGCATATTTGCCTCCCAAAATGCCTAACTCAAAGTATAACTAATACTCCATTTGAACTTTTTAGTGTCAAGGGACACATTAGTTCAGTCAGCCATTGCTTTCCTTGCAAGGCTACTTTTCATTGCAAACCGCCAGGATGGTAACACATTGGCTCGATTCAAGACTGTGAAATAAGAAAACAAAGTTTCCAACTCTAAAGAATATTACAGTCAAATGTGGAATGGAGACAGGACTGTTAAGCATAATGAAAGACAGACATTCTTGAAAAAAAAACTAAAAAACTTCAGCCAAGATAATTAAAGCCAGAAGGGCCTTCATTTCTCTTTTTAAATCTTCAACTATTTGGTACTTGCGAGGAAAGGCAAAGGAACTGGAAATGTTTTGCTATGTGAAGAAACAGTATTTTTCATTTTTCCACCAATAGTCCTGTCCCTCATATTCTGAAAGAAATGCGCTTATAATACACATAGTTTGCTGTCAGGTAATACAAGAACTCACTACTTTCCCCTGTATTTACATAAGGGGGCCTTTCAAGGAGCTCAGGAGGCTGCACAGACATAAACTCTGCATGTACAACCAGCATAATTGAAAGCAGCCGGCCAGGCACAGTTTCTTGGGAAGCACTAGCAACATACAGGCTTCTTGAAGAATCAGTTAAGGTTACTGGACAAAGTTGTCTCCACTACAGCAGAAGAGAAGCAACATAAGTAGAAAAGATAATCAAATGATGTCTTTCTGAAGAGATGACTATCAAGGATTCCAGTATTTTGGAAAGAGCAGTAACCAGAATGCAAGTGATTTATTTCAGGTTATTTTTTCACTCCTTTTGCTAACTTTCTTTGCTGGATTGAGAATGGATTTGGGTACATTTTGGTAGGCTGGTAAACGAGGGGTATTCATTCACATTCACAAGGCAAATCTAGTTCATTATACAAATATCTTTGAGGTTGAGTGATTGAGCATCAAGACTTAATGGCACCAAACAAAAACAAAAACAAAACCTCCTAAATTTATCTCCACCAAAGTCAAATGAGTGAAATGTTTGCAGATATTTTTCTTCTAGCTAAAGGGGAAAACTTTGTACAGGAGCCCATTACTAAATTATAGATCCCCTGCTTAATCTTTAAACTAATTTTAAGCACCAAATTGCATAAGAATAAATAAATGGAAAATCCCTGAAGTATGGAATTCATAAATCATTTAGACACATGGACAAGTGAACATATAAGGATATAATTGAATAGAAATTTTTTAAAATAAAATAAACAGAACCTTAGAGATCTTCACTTTATGATTAAGAAAACTGAAGCCTAGAGAAGTTGAGTCTTACCCATGGTCACCATGTTTGTGGCAGAGTTGGAAATAGAAGCTAGGATTTGGGTCTCTGGTCTAGTGCTAGGTTCAGCTGTCTCTAGCTTTCTTGGTACACTGGGTCCTCTAGCCAAGAATCTGGACATGAATATACTTTTTTCTTTCTTTTCTTTCAAAACTATCCTTTTAGAAACTTATTTTAAAGCAAAATGGAGAGAAAATCAAATATTCTCTGAAGTACTCACAGTAGATCTCCACTGGGATTCCTTTTTCCAGTTTCTGAGACTCACAAATCACTGTGCACAGGTAATAGTGTTCATTCCCCAGACTAACAGGATCCATGGTCAGCGTGGATTTGGTCCCCTCATTTCTCACCTTCCCGTTCAGTGGACTGTCTATCTGAGTTCTCCAGGAGAACGATGGGGACTCACAGCCTGTTGTGCTACAAGTCAGTGAGATGGAGTCACCAATCTGAGCAATAATTTTGGATTCAGGGAAGATGTCGATTTTAAAAGCTTGAGCTGTGAAGGCAGAAAGAAAAAAACAAACACTGGTTTGTTGAGTATTCTAGTCCTTCTTCTCTGTTCTAGTATAACACCCAAAATACAATCTGGCTGATCTCTTTCCTAAACTGCTTCCAACTAACGCAAGGCAGCATTGAAGTCACTTTCAAAAGAAGGTGTTGAAATCTTCTTCGCTTAGGAGAACCCTCATTCTGACCTTGATGCCCATTTATCAGAGTTGTTTTGTCACTAGCTAAGTTTGCTCTCATTATCAAGTGCAGGAAACTAAAAGACAGACCTTCCTAGAGATAGAATCCAATTACTCATTTGACATTGGAAAAAAAGTATCCAAAAAACATCAACTTTACAGCTGTAACTATGACAATATAATGGTGTCTAGCAATACTCAATAGCACATTAAAAGTTAGGTTAAATTAAATTTTCCCACTCTTTAAAAATCCTAGTGCCTTTCTTTACGACCATAACAAAACTGACTGAAGCCAAAATCAGGGCTAAAATGGAATGCTAGCATTTGGAACAAATCAAGGAGAAGAACTTACAAACTGCAAACACCATCCAAAGTATATTTGAGGCTCCAAAGATCACAACCATCTTCCTAGGCATTTTAAGTTGCTGTTGTTATGAGAAAATAATAGTTCCAAAACCCTTCTTTCTGTCCCCACTGAAAGTGCCTGGGAAGTCTTGAGCTCCTAAAGCCAGTGAGGTTCAGTGAGGAATGAAATAGAAAGTCTGCTCTTTATAAAGGGTCTTGTTGCAGAGACACAGAGGCGGAGGGAAATCCCTTCAAGGGGAAACCCGGAGCAGAGCCAGAAAAAAAGTTTAACTGACACCCAGCCAAGTCCAGTGTTAACCCCTTCCGTTGCTCTCAGTACTGAAACTACTATCTCTGCCCTAGAAAAAGAAAACACTTCCAAGCCTATAAAATTAAAACTTTTCCTGATTTTTCATTCTGAAAGGATATCTTTGCATGAAATATATAAAGTAATGCTTGTGGCAGAATGAGGCTTTCTGAATCCAATGGGGAAAAGAGAGGGAAAAATAGTAAATTACACTCTAGTTTTTGAAGTGGCTAAACAAGCACTATGTCATGTGAACTGATTCTTCTCCATTAGGAAGATATATTTGCAATTCTAAAACAGAGACTAAATTTTCTCTTGCAAAAAAAAGGAAAAGATCCTTTCTTTTGATGAGTTATTTTTTAAAAGAGAGACAGCATAGCTTCTTAGTTTTATACGTTTTATTCACAACATAGTTTTTTTGACAACAAACATCCAGCTTCTGAAATGATTTTCTTGAGTAGAGAATAAAGGAACACTACCAGAACAAGAGAAAGAATTTTCCTCTTCTGTTTTAGAAAAGTTACCAATTCTTTGGTTCAGTTGCTGGATAATTGGAAGTCTTTTGCAGACTTAAATGAAATGTATGGAAGTCATCTGAAGTGGTAAATCTCTTGACTGTGAGATTTAACCACAAACACAGTTAAAACATGAAAAATAATTTGTTTCTCTTTTATGGTAGGTGACAACAACAATTTTATGCTCTTTTTCCCCGCCAGTGAAAAGACTTTTTAAAAGGTATTTTTAAATGACTGTTTTTGCCTTACACACACATACTTAAGTCTTTGCAAAATGCTTGCCCATCAAAAAGAAACCGGAATAGCCACTTCCTTGTATTAGACTTGTGCAGGTCTTCCTCCCACACTGGATCATCAGTTCGTATCATGGTCCCAGACCAGTTCTTGTTCAGCATTGTATCTTCCTCTGCCTTCCCAATATCTAATGCTTGGTTTTGCACTTAGTGGGTACCAAAAAAGTGCAATCATAAATATTATAAATTAAAATTTGGAAAAGAAACTTCCAAAATGCTAGCAATAATATGTAAATAGTGCATGAGAAACATGTTGGATTCTACAAAACAAAAAAAAATACCAAAGCTCATGGACTCCCAGGGATGTGTACAATAAACAGCCCTGTGCTATGTGACTGAGGAAGGCCATAACTGAGGTTTGGAACTGATAACTGCTCCTACATGGCTGGAGAGGTTCTGGACCTCCTCTTGGATGCTGATGAGGCTCCCACTCAAGGCTAAGGAGAGAAAAAAAGTGGAAGAAGCTACTGGCTGTGATGGTATATAAGTGTGGCTTCATCTGCCAAATAGCTAAGGATCAGAAAAGGGGCTTCAGGCAAAATTAGCTGATGAACATGTAATCTAGAGGTCTTTTACAATGTTCATGTCATGGAAGAAGATTATCAGAACCATGTATGTTAACTGCTTAACTCAGAAGAAATCAAAAGGGAATTATGGAGTTTTATTGTACTCTCTGGGGTGTAAAAACACAAAGTCAACCATAGGATCCAATTTGGGATCACTGAGAACAAGTCATAGCAAATAACTTCAGTATCAAGCTTGGATATGATTCCAAGCTTGGAACATTGGAGAAATATCTAATCTATTGAATTAGTTCATAGTGGTTTCAGCAGAAGTCCCTCATGACATACTTGAGTTGGATGACATTTGAGGTCCTACCAGCTCCTTCCAGGTTGAGTTGACTGTATTCTCTTCTGTGACCTCTTCACTAGAGCCTACTAGCAGTGAAGTAGTTGTCATGCTGCATTTACCTGTTAACATGTCAATCATTCCTAACTTACATACTCAGGTGTTTTCATTTTCCATCATAGCATCTAGCCCAGAATAAGATATTCTTAAAATTTGTGGAATGAATGAGTGAATAGAATTTCAAGTATAAGGTTAACAGATTGGGACTAACCTATCTGGATAGAGTGTTAACTGTGTTTTTTCTTTGAAATTGTTCAGTTCAACATTTTTATCAGTAACACAGGAGACATGATTATCTAATTTATTCATAATGCAAAACTGAGAAAGACAGTTAACCTTAGAGATGACAGAATCAAGATAAGGATGATCTCAAAAGATGTAATAATGGTCCAGATAATGAAGTGAAATTTAATGGGAATACATTAAAGTCCAGCATTGAAATGTAAAACATCAAAGTCTTGAGTAAAATATGGAAGAGTTTTGACTTGATGGTAATCCAAAGGAAGACCCTCTAATGGTTTTAGTGAATCACAAAGTGAACACAAGGCAACATTGTCATGAGAAACCAAAATAGATGTTGATAAGCTCAAGGTGCACTCATAGCATTCAACCTTCTTATCACCTGAGGCCATAGTCTCCAAGACCATATTGGGAGCAGAGGTGTCTGATTCAAGGCTCTAGTCCTTATGAGAGAGACTGACAAAATAGAGGGTGTCCAGAAGAAAGTGATAAGCCTGGTAGATGGTTTTAAAATCCCTGGCCTGGTAGGAGCTGTTGAAAGAATAGGATGTTTAGTTTGGATAAGAGACACCTATGAAGTCATTTGATAAATAAATGACTGATGTGTGAAGGAAGGAATATACCTGCTGCTCTGTGCTATATCAGAGGCTAAAGGTAGGGCTTACTGGTAGGTAGTTACTAGATTATTAGCTGTAGGAAGGCCAGGGGTATGTGTGTCCTGTTCACCACTAGAGCCTCAGCACTTAACACAGTGACCAGTAGATAGTAGGGGTTCAGTAAATCAATACTGAATGAATAAATAACAATTTGAAAGAGAGCTTGACTCAGATCCCATTAGTCCTGAATTCAAATTCACTACTCCACCTAGGAATTCCACAACTTTGAGCAAGTATAGGTAGCCTCTCTACACTTGTTTACAGACGCTCAGATAGGGATAATAGTATCATTTTAAGTGATTCACATGATTTTTATGACTATCAAGTCAAAA
The DNA here is from genome assembly GCF_039906515.1 of Pseudorca crassidens. NCBI lineage: Eukaryota > Metazoa > Chordata > Mammalia > Artiodactyla > Delphinidae > Pseudorca > Pseudorca crassidens. Next base: position 88,480,825 of record NC_090297.1, on the reverse strand, counting down.
GTGATCATCTGAAATCTCTTTAAATAAAAATAGCAAAGTGCTCATTGGTTCAAGATGGTGGAGTAGAAGGACGTGTGAGAGAACTGGAACCACAACTAACTGCTGAACAATCATTGACAGGAAGACACTGAAATTCACCAAAAAACATATCCCACATCCAAAGACAAAGGAGAAGCTGCAATGAGATGGTAGAAGGGGCTCAATCACAATAAAATCAAATCTCATAACTGTTGAGTGGGTGACTCACAAACTGGAGAACACTTATACCACAGAGTCCACCCACTGGAGTGAAGGTTCTGAGCCTCACATCAGGCTTCCCAACCTGGGGGTCTGGCAACAACGGGAGGAGGAATTCCTAGAGAATCAGACTTTGAAGGCTAGAGGGAGTTGATTGCAAGACTTCAACAGGACTGGGAGAAACAGAGTCTCCACTCTTGGAGGACACACACAAAGTAGTGTGTGCATCAGGACCCAGGAGAAGGAGCAGTGACCCCATAGGAGACTGAACCAGACCTTCTTGCTAGTGTTGGAGGGTCTCCTGCAGAGGTGGGGGGTGGCTGTGGCTCACCGTGAGGACAAGGACACTGGCAGCGGAAGTTCTGGGAAGTACTCCTTGGTGTGAGCCCTCCCAGAGTCTGCCATTAGCCCCGCCAAAGAGCCGGGTAGGTTCCAGTGCTGAGTTGCATCAGGCCAAACAACCAACAGGGAGGGAACACAGCCCCACCCATCAGCAGACAAGCAGATTAAAGATTTACTGAGCTCTGCCCACCAGAGCAACACCCAGCTCTACCCACCACCGGTCCCTCGCATGAGGAAGCTTGCACAGGCCTCTTAGATAGCCTCATCCACCAAAGGGCAGACAGCAGAAGCAAGAAGAAATACAATTCTGCAGCCTGGGGAACGAAAACCACATTCACAGAAAGATAGACAAAATGAAAAGGCAGAGGAGTAAGTACCAGATGAAGGAAGAAGATAAAACCCCAGAAAAAAAACTAAATGAAGTGGAGATAGGCAACCTTCCAGAAAAGGAGTTCACAATAATGATAGTGAAGATGATCCAGGACCTCAGAAAAAGAATGGAGGCAAAGATCGAGAAGATGCAAGAAAAGCTTAACAAAGACCTAGAGGAGTTAAAGAACAAACACCTAGAAGAATTAAATAACAAACAAACAGAGATGAACAACACAATAACTGAAATGAAAAATACACTAGAAGGAATCAATAACAGAATAACTGAGGCAGAAGAAAAGATAAGTGACCTGGAAGACAGGGTAGTGGAATTCACAGCCTTGGAACAAAATAAAGAAAAAAGAATGAAAAGAAATGAAGACAGCTTAAGAGACCTCTGGGACAACATTAAACACAACAACATTCGCATTAGAGGGGTCCCAGAAGAAGAGAGAGAGAAAGGACCTGAGACAATATTTGAAGAGATTAAAGTCAAAAACTTCCCTAACATGGGAAAGGAAAGCCACCTAAGTCCAGGAAGCACAGAGAGTCCCAGGCAGGATAAACCCAAGGAGAAACACGCCAAGACACATAGTAATCAAACTGACAAAAATTAAAGAAAAGAAAAATTATTAAAAGCAGCAAGGGAAAAATGACAAATAACATACAAGGGAACTCCCATAAGGTTAAGAGCTGATTTTGCAGCAGAAACTCTACAAGCCGGAAGGGATGGCACAATATATTTAAAGTGATGAAAGGGAAGAAACTATGACCAAGATTACTCTACCCAGCAAGGATATCATTCAGATTCGACAGAGAAATCAAAAGCTTTACAGACAAGCAAAAGCTAAGAGAATTCAGTACCACCAAACCAGCTCTGGAACAAATGCTAAAGGAACTTCTCTAAGTGGGAAACACAAGAGAAGAAAAGGACCTACAAAAACAAACCCAAAATGATTTAAGAAAATGGTAATAGGAACATACATATCGATAATTATCTTAAATGTGAATGGATTAAATGCTCCAACTAAAAGACACAGGCTCACTGAATGGATACAAAAACAAGACTCATATATATGCTGTGTACAAGAGACCCACTTCAGACCCAGGGACACATACAGACTGAAAGGGAGGGGATGTAAAAAGATATTCCATGCAAATGAAATCAAAAGAAAGCTGGAGTAGCAATACTCATATCAGATAAAATAGACATTAAAATAAAGAATATTATAAGAGACAAAGAAGGACACTACATAATGATCAAGGAATCAATCCAAGAAAATCTAACAATTATAAATATATATGCACCCAACATAGGAGCACCTCAATACATAAGGCAATTGTTAACAGCTATAAAAGAGGAGATCAACAGTAACACAATAATAGTGGGGGACTTTAACACCTCACTTACACCAATAGACACGTCATCCAGACAGAAAATTAATAAGGAAACACAAGCTTTAAATGACACAATAGACCAGATAGATGTAATTGATATTTATAGGACATTCCATGCAAAAACAGCAGATTACACTTTCTTCTCAAGTGAACATGGAATATTCTCCAGGATAGATCACATCTCGGGTCACAAATCAAGCCTTGCTAAATTTAAGAAAGTTGAAATAATATCAAGCATCTTTTCCGACCAAAATGCTATGAGATTAGAAATCAATTACAGGGGGAAAAAATGTAAAAACACCAAACACATGGAGGCTAAACAATATGTTACTAAATAACCAAGAGATCACTGAAGAAATCAAAGAGGAAACCAAAAAATAACTACAGGAAAATTACAACAAAAACAGGACGATCCAAAACCTTAGATGCAGCAAAAGCCATTCTGAGAGGGAAGTTTATAGCAATACAATCCTACCTCAAGAAACAAGAAAACTCTCAAGTAGACAATCTACTTGACACTTAAAGGAACTAGAGAAAGAAGAACAAACAAAACCCAAAGTTAGTAGAAGGAAAGAAATTATAAAGATCACAGCAGAAATAAATGAAATAGAAACAAAGAAAACAATAGCAAATATCAATAAAACTAAAAGCTGGTTCTTTGAGAAGATAAACAATATTCATAAACCTTTAGCCAGACTCATCAAGAAAAAGAGGGAGAGGACTCAAATCAATGACATTAGAAATGAAAAAGGAGAAATTACAACAGACACCACAGAAATACAAAACATCCTAAGAGACTACTACAAGGAACTCTATGCCAATAAAATGAACAATCTGGAAGATTTGGACAAATTCTTAGAAAGGTGTAACCTTCCAAGACTGAACCAGGAAGAAATAGAAAATACGAACAGACCAATCACAAGTAATGAAAGTGAAACAGTGATTAAAATCTTCCAACAAACAAAAATCCAGGACCAAATGGCTTCACAGATGAATTCTATCAAATATTTAGAGAAGAGCTAACACCCATCCTTCTCAAACTCCTCCAAAAATTGCAGAGGAAGGAACACTCCCAAACTCATTCTATGAGGCCACCATCACCCTGATACCTAAACCAGACAGAGATACTACAAAAAAAGAAAATTACAGACCAATATCACTGATGAACATAGGTGCAAAAATCCTCAACAAAATACTAGCAAACAGAATCCAACAACGCATTAAAAGGATAATACACCATGATTAAGTGGGATTTATCCTAGGGATGCAAGGATTCTTCAATATATGCAAATCAATCAATGTGATACACCATATAACAAATTAAGGAATAAAAACCATATGATCATCTCATAGATGCAGTAAAATGTTTTGACAAAATTCAACACCGATTTAGGATAAAAACTCTCAGAAAGTGGGCATAGAGGGAAATTACCTCAAAAAAATTAAGGCCATATATGACAAACCCACAGCAAACATCATTCTCAATGGTGAAAAACAGAAAGCATTTCCTCTAAGATCAGGAACAAAACAAGGATGTCCATTCTCGCCACTATTATTTAATATAGTTTTGGAAGTCCTAGCCATGGCAATCAGAAAAGAAAAGAAAAGAACAGGAATACAAATTGGAAAAGAAGAGGTAAAACTGACACTGTTTGCAGATGACATGATACTTATACATAGGAAAACCTAAAGATGCCACCGAAAAACGACCAGAGCTAACAAGTGAATTTGGTAAAGTTGCAGGATACAAAATTAATGCACAGAAATCTCTTGCATTCCCATACACTAATGACAAAAGATCAGAAAGAGAAATTAAGGAAACAATCCCATTCATCATTGAAATAAAAAGAATAAAATACCTAGGAATAAACCTACCTAAGGAGGTGAAAGACCTGTACTCAGAAAACTGTAAGACACTGATGAAAGAAACCAAAGATGACACAAACAGATGGAGAGATATACCATATTCTTGGCTTGGAAGAAACAATATTGTGAAAATGACTATACTACCCAAAGCAATCTACAGATCCAATGCAATCCTTATCAAATTACCAATGGCATTTTTTACAGAACTAGACAAAAAAATCTTAAAATTTGTATGGAGACACAAAAGACCTCAAATAGCCGAAGCAGTCTTGAGGGAAAAAATGGAGCTGGAGGAATCAGAGTCCCTGACTTCAGATTTTACTACAAAACTACAGTCATCAAGACAATATAGTACTGGCACGAAAACAGACATATAGATCAATGGAACAGGATAGAAACCCCAGAGATAAACCCACGCACTTATGGTCAACTAATCATGACAAAGGAGGCAAGGATATACAATGGAGAAAAGACAGCCTCTTCAATAAGTGGTGCTGGGAAAACTGGACAGCTACATGTAAAACAATGAAATTAGAACACTCCCTAACATCATACACAAAAATAAACTCAAAATGCATTAAAGACCTAAATGTAATATCTGACAATAAAAAACTCTTCAAGGAAAACACTCCTTGACATAAACCACAGCAAGATTTTTTTGACCCACCTCCTAGAGTATGGAAATAAAAACAAAGATAAACAAATGGGACCTAATGAAACTTAAAAGCTTTTGTACAGCAAAGGAAACTATAAACAAAATGAAAAGTCAACGCTTAGAATGGGATAAAATATTTGCAAATGAATCAGCAGACAAAGGATTAATCTCCAGAATATATAAACAGGTCATGCAGCTCAATATTAAAAAAAAAACACCCAATCAAAAAATGGGCAGAAGACCTAAATAGACATCTCTCCAAAGAAGACATACATACAGATGTCCAAGAGGCACATGAAAATCTGCTTAGCATCACTAATTGTTAGAGAAATGCAAATCAAAACTACAATGAGGTATCACCTCACACTAGTTAGAATGGGCATCATCAGAAAATCTATAAACAACAAATGCTGGAGATGGTGTGGAGAAAAGGGAACACTCTTGCACTGTTGGTGGGAATGTAAATTGATACAGCCACTATGGAGAACTGTATGGAGGTTCCTTAAAAAACTAAAAATAGAATTACCATATGACCCAGCAATCCCACTACTGAGCATATACCCAGAGACAACCATAATTCAAAAAGACACATGCACCCAATATTCATTGCAACACTATTTACAATAGCCAGGTCATGGAAGCAACCTAAATGCCCATCAACAGACGAATGAATAAAGAAGATGTGGTACATATATATAATGGAATATTACTCAGCCATAAAAAGGAATGAAATTGGGTCATATGTAGAGATGTGGATGGACCTAGAGACTGTCATACAGAGTGAAGTTAGTCAGAAAGAGGAAAACACATATTGTATATTAACGCATATATGTGGAATCTAGAAAAATGGTACAGATGAACCAGTTTACAAGGCAGAAATAGAGACACAGATGTAGAGAACAAATGTATGGACACCAAGTGGGGAAAGTGGGGCCGGCAGTGGTGGTGGTGGTGGGATGAACTGGGAGATTGGGATTGACATATATACACTAATATGTATAAAATAGATAACTAATAAGAACCTGCTGTATAAAAAGTAAATAAATTAATTAAACAAAACAAAAAATAAACTTATGGTTACCAAAGGGGAAAGGGAGGGAGGGATAAATTAGGAGCTTGAGATTAACATACACATACTACTATATATATAAAATAGATAAACAACAAGGTCCTACTGTATAGCACAGGGAACTATATTCAATATCTTATAATAAACTATAATGGAAAACAATCTGAAAAAGAAATAGAAAAGTGATTCAATGTGTATATATATATATATATATATATATATATATATACACACATAACTGAATCATCTTTCTGTACACCAGAAACTAACAACAAAAAAAGAAAAAAAGAGAAATGCAAATATTATTTACCTTATAAATAGTTTTTAAAATATTGATTACATGTTGAAATGATCATATTCAGGATATGGGTTAAAAAAATGTATTATTAAAATAAAAAATAGCAAAGTGCTGTGTAAATGGCATGTATTAATATTAAGATACAACACTATTAAGTTCACTGTGAAGAAGGACATTCTAGTTATTAAATCTTTTAAACAATGGAATGGGTTGCCTTAGGAATTCACCAACTCCTACTCACTGCAAGTTGTCAAGCAAGATTGGGTGACACCTCCTAAAAATGTGGTAGACGTCAAGTTTTGTTTTATATGAGATATCCAACTGGATGACCATTAAGGTGCCCTTCAAAGTTAAAATTATTTTATTGTCGACAGTGTTAACCATCCTTTCTAGCCTAACTTCACCAATCCCCTCATTGTCCATTTCAAAATTCTAAGCATCTTCTGATGCTCCTCTGGATGGACTCTCAGAAGTTTCAGGCATACTTCTTTCAGCCGGTTTAATACCAGCCACATTTGTAGTAACTCCAACTCTTTAAGACTTCCAAGTAATCAATCTGTTATGGGCTTCCCTGGAGGTAAAGTTCCTATCTTTTTCTAACACATCTGAGGCAAGTGACATTCCTAGTAGTAACAGTGGCTTTTAATGGCAGCCATTCTCACCAAGATAAGAGGAGGAGCAATTCATTTTTTGGAGGGCATATCAGAATGGAGAAGGGAATGTGAAAGACCCCTTTGGTAGATTCTACAATGTCAATTCCTCCCCACTTTGAGAATTACTCTGGATAGGTTAAAAAAACCTTGTCTGTAACTGCATTAGGCCCTGTGTAATAGAAATCTTTCACAGTGACTTAACAAATGTGAGATCTAAGGGTATGCAGTTCAAGGCTGTTTCAGCTACTTGATAAAAACATTGAGAAACAAGATCGAGTCTAGTTGCTGGATTTGTCATCTATAGTGTGTCACTAACCCTCATGATCATAGAACTGCTGCTTCTTCTCCAAACGTTACATCTGTATTTCAGGCAAGAAAACCAGAGAAGACAAAGGGCAAACAAGCAAAGCCATTGGAGATTATCCTGTTTTAAAGAGTTTTCCAAGAAGTCCCAAGGAATGACTTCCACTTATATTTCATTGAAAAGGTGGAAGAGTGAATATTTTTTTCATCGTTTTCTTTTTTACTTTTTTTTCTTTTTGCTGCCTCTTTGAGATTTAATACATATATCTTAAATAAATGAAAAAAATTCAAAGCCAGAAACAAGAAATGATGATTCAAAAATATAAAACTTAACCCCAAAAGTAAGTAAATTAGCTTATTTGCAAGTGTAAAACGAAACTCTTTACTTTTTTAAAATTATTTTTTATTGGAGTACAGTTGCTTTACAATGTTGTGTTAGTTTCTAATGTACAGCAAATGAATCGGCTATACATATACATATATGCCCTCTTTTTTGGATTTCCTTCTCATTTAGGTCACCACAGTGCATTAAGTAGAGTTCCCTGTGCTATTCAGTAGGTTCTCATTAGTTATCTACTTTATACATAATATCAATAGTGTATATGTGTCACTCCCAAGGGAGATTGAATATTTTAACTGAATACATTGTTGCCCCAAATGAACCAGGATTCTTTGTATAAGAAAAGAGAATGGATGAATTAGGCAATTAGCAATGGCAGTCACAGTTTCCTAATATATATAGATACAGATATAGATATAGATATACAATTATCTTTGGATTCTTTTTCATTGTATGTTATTACAAGATACTGAATATAGTTCCCTGTGCTATATATTAGGTCCTTGTTGTTTATCTATTTTATGTGTAGTAGTGTGTATATGTTAATTCCAAATTCCTAATTTATCCCTCCCCCAGCTTCCTGCTTGGTAACCATAAGTTTGTTTTCTATGTCTGTGAGTTTATTTCTGTTTTGTAAATAAGTTCATTTGTATCATTTTTTTAGATTCCGCATGTTAAGTGATATATGATATTTGTCTTTCTTTGTCTGACTTACTTCACTTAGTATGATAATCTCTAGGTCTATCCATGTTTCTGCAAATGGCATTATTTTGGGGGTTTTTTATGGCTGAGTAGAATTCCATTGTATATATGTACCACATCTTCTTTATCCATTCATCTGTCAATGGACGTTTAGTTTGTTTCCATGTCTTAGCTATTGTAAGTAGTGCTGCTGTGAATGCTGGGGTGCATGTATCTTTTTAAATTAGGGTTTAAAATTAGAGTTTTCACCCTTGACTCATAATTGGAAGTTTGTACCTTTTGATTCCCCTTCACCCATTTCACCCACACTTTACCCCCTCAGATTCACTCTTAGGGACCTAAGATTCTAATGTCAAAAGAGGAATTCTCTTTGCCTCTTGTTGGAGCTTAGAAGAAAAATTAGTAGAGCTCCTGAGCATCAAAACACACTTGCTATCCATTCTTCCAGTTGCCTCCAGTCAGCCTTAAATGGGATTTCCTTGGAAACTAGCCCCATAAGACAGTTCCACAAACTTCCTGACCCCAAACGATTCCCACTCTATTTTTCATTTGCAACATGAGCAACACTAAGGAACTGAGGAGATGAAAATATTCAGGTCCTCTTCTGTTCCAAAATGATTACAAAACATGTTTACATTGTGAGGGGCTACTTAGAGAGGACATTTCATGAGCTTGTGGTAGATAAGGATAAATAAATACATGAGAAAGAAAAAAAAAGCAAATGCCATGGGAGAAAATCACTCTAAACCAAAATGTGTTAGCTCTATTAATAAATTGCTTATTTAATTTGGGAATGATCTTATGATTTACAATGACCAGAGTTTTGTATAGAAAACAATAAAAAATATTTTTCTGCCATTTGACTAGATCATAGACATTTTCCCCCCAAAGCACAATACCTTTGGAAATCTACCTTTAAACATGATAATTGTTTAAATTTATTGCTAAATTAAAGTTCCAGTATTCATAAACAACACATAAGTTTTTTTTGTAACCCAGACCCATTTTAAGAATTGTAGCTCAGCATTGCACTGAACAGTTTAGGAAGACGTAGTCAGGAGTAAGGACACCTGGGTTTTGCCTCTATAAATAAAAGTGTAATCTAGGGCTTGAGTCTTTACTTCCAGGGTCCAAGTTTTTTCATCTGCAAAACAGAATGTGGCAGGATAGATGGTTTTCAAAGTTCTTCCCTTTCATCATTATGATTTCTGGGTTAAAAATGAGTAGCAAAAGAACTATAGATAAATTGACCAAATATCTGCTTGTCCAGGTGTTATGACTCTAAGCAAACCAGCACAAGTCCTCTTGCAAGGCAGATATTTCTTTGCAGAAACCTCATGGAAATCCAATTGCATATCTTTTTTAAAAAACATGCTATTGCTTTTTTATGCCTTAAACAGACTCCCTGCTTTTGGGTGAAGCTCTGGGCTGTTGTATCTACTCTGTATGTCCCAATGTTTCTATTTGGGCCCCTGGACATGAACATGTCTATTTCCCTTCCACAGCTAAGGCTGGTGACAAAATGAATATTTATGAGTGCCTCTTATGTGCTAAGCACTGTTCTAGGTGCTCAGGACTACAGTGGTGACAAAGCAGATAATATCCCTGCTTGCTTTTACGGAGTTTACGTTCTAGTAGAACTAAGCAAAGAAATATGAAGAGAAATAAACTAGCAGAGGGAAGGAAAGTTAGAAAAGACAGGGAAACAAAGCAAACCCCAGATGGAAGTACAATGTGTTTGAATAAGAGAATGGTCAGTTTCTTTCAGAAATCTCTCCTCCCATTTCCCCTTTTGTCTATTAAAAAAAATTTGTTAGTGGCCTTCGATATAGAATATGGTGTGAAATGAATATCTTAAGAAATGACATACCTAAAAGAATCACTGATTTTTCCATGCAGCCAGGTTCAGCTTCAGCAGTGCAGATTCTGTATGGTGTAATATTGGATTAACCAAAGTTGGGAGTTTGCCAGGTAAGGACAGTAGAGGAAAATAGGGGCATAGGAGGTGAAGGTGAATCTGGGACATGGTATATGGTAACAATAAGAATCAAAGAACTGTTAAATTTGGACTGTAGAACAGTAAGTGAGTTGAAAAAAAAATGAGGAGGTAGTGGTCAGAAAATGGGAATCTTGATATCAAAATTACAATTAGGAATATTTTGGGTGATGACAAGTTTTAGAGAATGACTATGAAATGGAATGACTAGGTTCTATAGAAGCAATGATTATTATAAGCAAAGAAGTCATAAGTCAGAGGTCAGTTCTATGAGGGTATTCAACTTATTAAAAATAAAGATAGGAGTGGTGGAGAGGAAGAGATTGAACCATGTGTCCAAATAATTAATGAATGAAGAAGGTCACCAGAAGTTATCAGGAGGTTAAAGAAGATGGGCTTTGGGAAGTAGTGGAGAGGAGTAATGTTTGGGAATTGGCAATGAGAAGAAGAAAAATCCTTAATCTAAACTCAGGCTCAGTGGCATGTGGGGGTCACCATCTGCTAGGACTTCAGTGGAAAGAGTGTTATCAAACCAAGCCAGTCTTCTCTTGGAATAAAAAGATGAAGGAAAGGCTTAATGAAGGTAGAGATTATCAGAGATTTTGCAGATAACTAATCTTAAATTCTGGAGAGCACAATGAAAGTCTTGGAAGACCTAGAATTGGCACAGAATAAGGAATGTACAGAAAGTTATTAATAATGAGTTCAGAAGCTTAGACTTGTGAAGAAGGACATAAAGAGAGATGGGATTCATCCTGATGATCTCTTAGAGGAAGGTCAGAGATCAGACCTAATTATCACCATCTTCTGGATTTGGTTTCATAGGCAATTTGTACTGGTAAGACTAAGATAAGCGGGGGAGGGTTGGTCTTTCTAAGAGCTCACCAAACTTTGGAAGAAGAGCAGAATGGAAGAAGGTCTTTACAGGAGTAACTCAATAGTCTTCCTTTAAATCCTATAGCAGAATCAAAACGTTGGTACAGCCACTATGGAAAGCAGTATGGAGGTTCCTTAAAAAACTAAAAATAGAACTACCATATAATCCAGCGATCCCACTCCTGAGCATATTTCTGGAGAAAAACATGGTTTGAAAGTATACATGCACCCCAATGTTCATTGCAGCGATGTTTACAATAGCCAGGACACGGAAGCAACCTAAATGTCCATCGACAGATGAATGAGTAATATACATATATACAATGGATATATGGTACATATATCCATTATATATATGGTACATATATACAATGGAATACTACTCAGCCATTGAAAAGAATGAAATAATGCCATTTATAGCAACATGGATGAACCTGGAGATTATCATACTCCGTGAAGTAAGTCAGACAGAGAAAGACAAATATCATATGATATCACTTATATGCAGAATCTAAAAAGAAATGATACAAATGAACTTATTTACAAAACAGAAACAGACTCACAGACTTAAAGAATGAACTTATGATTACCAGTGGGGAGGGTGGGGGAAAGGGATAGATTAGGAGTTTGGGAGTGACATGAACACACTGCTATATTTAAAATAGGTAACCAACAAGGACCTACTGTATAGCACAGGAAAATGTGCTCAGTACTCTGTAATAACTAAAATGGGAAAAGAATTTGAAAAAGAATAGATACATGTATATGTATAACCAAAGCACTTTGCTGTACACCTAAAACTAGCACAACATTGTTAATCAACTATACTTCAATATAAAATAAAAATGTAATAAATAAAATATATAAGTTACAAGGATATATTATACAGCACAGGGAATATAGCCAATATTTTATAGTAACTGTAAAAGGAGTATAATCTATAAAAATTTTGAATCACTATGTTGTACACCTAAAACTAATTTAATATTGTAAATCAAGTATACCACAATAAAAATAAATAAATAGAAACAAACAAAATCCTATAGCAGAATCATTAACATTTGCTAACCCTGCTTCAAATAAATAATAGACTTCTGAGGGTATAAACAAGTACCAATGAAAGAAACACCATATCCTGATGAGTTGAAATACCCCAATTAATCTTGTCATCTCATCCAATTTAAACATCATATGTTCAAAGGTTAATTGAATCATAGAAAGATTTTATAAAGATATCTCACATTCATGAAGTGTTTTATAATTTTGTTAATTCTTTAATATGTTTTATCTCAAGTGAGCCACTTAACAATTCTAAGTACTCAGGTTGAGTATTTTTTATCTCCATTAAATGAGGAAGAAACTGAGGGTCAGAGAGGTTAACTGACCTCCTCAAAAACACACAACTAGGTAATAGGAAAACTAGGACTAGAAGTGAAGTTTTCTGATTCCATGTCTAGTGCCCTTTCTGCTCTAGCACAGTGCCTACTTTTGAAACAACCTCAATTCAGTTCAACTGCAGATCTTTTTTGATCTTCCTGTACCAGTGGCTGTCCAGGAAAACCTTACGGATAACTTAGGCATCACCTTTTCCTGGGATGTGGTATTGTCAGAAGCAAACTATTTTTATCCATTTTGCTTCTGATGTCACAGAACAAACTTTCCATTTCCAGATCACACTTAAATTTCTCTGCCCTGATAAGCAAATATATTTGTAAGAAGTAATGTTGTGAAGTAAATCAACTGAATTCAAAAATTCCCTCTGTATGTTTTTGTTGGCTCAGAACATAAGCTGTGGAAATTCCAAGACTGCCATATAAAAAATTAGAAAAGCTTGCCTGTGATTTGTCACTTTAACTAAAATAGGACTTAAGGAGCATATTCTGCTTTTGAAGACTGTGCCAGGATAAATAGGGTAAATACTAAGCGATTAAAATCTTTAAAAATGAAATTATAGCAAAAATTTCAATGTTCTTATGGAGATTAAAAATATTTTCTATAAATGTTCTAGGTAAGCTTTTAAGAAGCCCAGAGGGAAATAAATATATAGGGAGAAATGCTGAATGTAAAAATGAAAATAGACAGCTTTGACCTAAAAGATTTCCCACTTGAAGGAGTCAGGCACCTAAGAATCTATGGGCTCTGTTATTTCCTCTAAATCAGGACGGAGACCATGTTTGCCTCAGATGACAATAATCTTCTTAAGCCAGATGGCACCGGGCAACCTGACATTTTCCATGCCTCTCAGGATTCTGCAGGAGCAGCAATGGATTTGGCAATTTTATTCTCTTCTCAGGGATGTTCTTAAATTTTTTCAGAGAATTGCTACAACACCCTTTCTTTTTAGATTAGCAAACTGGACAAAACTTAGAAACAATTGTGCTGTGTAACTTATCTTCAAAGCAGTCAATCCAGAAAGACCACTGTGAAGGTCTACTGGACAAAAGTTTCAAGACGATAAATGAGATGTTTGTGTTGGAAGAGATCTGAAAATCATCTAGTCCTGTGGTTCTCAACCACAGAGCAGTGATCAGGTGTAAGAGCTGTTCTTTGGAAATTATTTATTTTTAAAAAATAGATTAGATTGCAGATAATTCCTATGACGGTCATCAGGCTTACTCACTTGCATTCTGAAATGCTTTCCTGACTGGGAGTAAAGAGGTGGAGTTAAACAGCAAGTTTCCTGTGAATTGCTCATAACCCACAGTCTATCTTATCTGCTACATGGTTAGTAAGATAACAGACATTCTGTTAATTATTATTGTTGCTGCAATTAGGAAAAAAAGATTGCAATCTTTTTTTTTTTTAAGTTATTTATTTATTTTGGCTGAGTTGGGTCTCCGTCTCAGTTGTTGTATGTGGGCTTTCTCTAGTTGCAGCGAGCCGGGGCTACTCTTTGTTGCAGTGTGTGGGCTTCTCATTGAGGTGGCTTCTCTTGTTGCAGAGCATGGGCTCTAGGCACTCGGGCTTCAGTAGTTGCAGCACGTGGGCTCAGTAGTTGTGGCACATGGGCCTAGTTGCTCCACGGCATGTGGGATCTTCCCGGACCAGGGATCGAACCCATGTCCCCTGCATTGACAGGCGGATTCTTAACCATTGCACCACCAGGGAATTCCCAAGGCTGCAATCTTATTTGTTTTGCATCCTTGCAAAATATTCATGGGTTTCACCTAAATCTGGGTTTGTGAAAAAGAAAATCATCCATTCTATACTGTAGTGGAGAAAAATTTGAGTCCCTCTGATGAAGCCCAACCCCATCCGATGTAAATGCAGCAAACAGCGACCACCGGAATCACAGGGAGCAGAAGCTTGGCTGGGTCTGGAACTCAAATCCTGAGTGAGCTCTTTCCACTAATCTCTGGTGATACCAGAATATCTGCCTTTAGGGTTGGTTATACATTACAAATAAAATAATTTTGAATAGTTCCATTGAATATCAGCAAGGAAAAGGAACGCATGACTATTTTGAGGAAAAGGACATAAAAATAATTCTTTAAAGATCAGACATACCAAGAAAGTAAAAGAGATAATAATAAATTTACAGAATGTAGCATTTGATTTATTGCAGAAAAAAGAGTAACATCTAAAATATTTCAAAAATAATATCTTGTAGGCAAAATATATTCTTCCTCTGTGGCCCATAACAAGTCTGTTATCTTATTCATTTTGACATTATCCTTGGGAGGAAGGCCCACTTTACAGAATGTAAACAGTAAAGAGAGTGTTTCGTGGTTTTCCAAGATTATATATTTGGAGGCAGGATGGTACTGCAAATCCTGGTTCCACCCCTTTTTCTTTCTGAGCAACCCAAGGGAAGTTACTTTGCCTCTCTAGGCAAAGGTTTCCCCATCTATAAAATAGGATTAAAAATAACACCCATCTAACAGGATTGTCTCAAGGGTTACATAAGATCATGCAAATAGAGTTAACAACACATTTCATGGTAAACAGAAAATACTCAATAAATATCAGCTACTCCAGAGAGAAAGGGAGAGCATATGTGAACAGTGATTTGTGATCTGCTTCTATTGGATTCTTTGGTAAACTGATGAGACACCATCCAAAATACACCAATCTTTTAAAATAATTTTTGGCCAATTATGTAAACCAGACTGTCTACAGTTTTGGATCATGAAGAGAGGAAGAATGGGGAAATTGAGTGACCCTATGTGAATTTGCCCTATTCTCCATTTTCTGTGTTGCTGGGGTGTATGCGTGTGTGTGTGTGTGTGTGAGTGTGTGTGTGTGGTGATCATTACTGGAAAACAGTCTTCTGGAATCTGAAACAGAAGGTCACAGTATCATCTTGAAGTCTGCCCATCACATAGTGTAACCTGGGGATGAGATTGAAATGGAGAGATTCAGAACACTGCCTCAACACTGGGCAAACGATGTTCTATAATAGTGTGGTCCCAAGTGTGGTCCCCAGGCCAGCAGCAACAGCATCACCTGAAAACTTACTAGAAATAAAATTTTCAGACCTTACCCCAGATCTACTGAATCAGCAACTCTGGGGGTGGGGCCCAGCAATCTGTGTGATTGTGGTGCTGCTAAAGTATAAAAACCACTGTTCTCCAAAGAGTCCTCCCCAAGGAAATACCCTTTTCTTCCTAGGCTATTGAACAAAAGCGACCAGAAACATATTCCTATGGCCTAACCTACTTCTTAGCACAGAGCCTCCATATGTATCAATAGTTTTGTTCTGGAGAACATTAAGTCACGGATAGAAGTGTCAGGATGAAATTAACATTATTTTATGTACTTGATCCAAAAAATTTAAAAATGAGGGCAATCAGAGACATAATATTCTAATTTCCTATTGTAGTTTGCTTTTTCCTCTAGGTTTAATAGCTTAACAACTTTTGAACTGGACAAGATCTTGGCATTTGTCTAGTCCAACTAAAGCCCAGAAGAGCCATCATGTGCTCAAGTACATGAGGTTGTTTACAGCAGAAAGCATAAAGACAACCCAGGCCTTTGGCCTAAAATTAGTTCACTGCTTTTCCAGTGAACTAATACACTGTGCTACTTTTTGAAAGATAAAAATGCCATAGAAATTGAGGGAACTTAAGAGAAATTTTTTCTGAAATTCTAATCTGGCCTATCCCTAAACCCAGTTTCCTAATGCTTTTACAGATTCTGTAAAAGATGCTATTGTCCAAAAAGTCATAGAGGAAATTTTCCTAAAAATCATAGGGTTAGATGGTGGATGGATGGATAAAAGCCATTGAGTAGGGGATCAAAATCTCTTAGGTAAAGAATTACAGTTTTTAAAACGTCCTCCACTCCCCAAACACACACACTCCTGCGTCCCAGGAATCTCTAAGAGACTCCTCCTGCTCTCTCTCCCCAAGTTGAGATTCAATCATTGCTCCTGAAGTAAGTCTCCATGGTGAATTCCAGGATGCATTCTTCCTCCCAAGAGGATTCTTTGATTTAGCATGAAGTTCAAAGCCCCTGTAAAAGATAGAAATGTCCATGTAAGAATGTCTGGAATGGCTGTATCAGGCTTTCTTGGGGACTGAGAACCTTGCATTGATAAGAGAGGTATTGCAGTGTGGTCACTGGGGCTGCCATGTGACAGTATCAGAAGAATGTAGTAGCTTTGTGTGGAATAACATTAAAACAATGCCTACAAAATGCCTAAGTCAGTTACAAAATATAATTGTTCTAATACTCAGATTATTATCGTTAAGTATTTATAAAATATTTTCGAGGACTCTATCATAAGTCAGTTTTACTCTATTTTCTTTTCCCAGCAGATTTAAACCTGGTCTCCCTCCTCACAAGCCCATGGCATCAGGCTTTCCATATGTTTCACATACAAGGGGTACCAATTAAAAGCACTGTTACCCTTTTTTTGACAGATCTTCAGGAGTCAATCATCTTCCTAGAAATTCACATTAAGACCTTCGTTAGCAAGTTGTATGCACTTGATTTTGCCTAATTTTAATACAGAGGTACTATTTCTAGTACACCAGGAAACAGTTAAATGAGATCAGCTAGAATTGCCTTCAGCCAACAGGGAACTTGTATATCCCCCTTCACTAACCTTGCATTTGATTACACTATAATCACAAAGGAGGGAATGGTTAGATCGCCCACAGTAAATATAATACAACAAATCTAACCCACTTTCCAGTTTCAGGATAGGACAAGCTTGTGGAGACAATGTGACATGCTGCTAAAAATAGAGAAGAACCTTGTAGTCAGAAGAGAAAGTTTCACTCTTTACTCACTGAGTAACGGTAGGCAGCTCAAAGTCTGAACTTTCCATCACCTGTTAAATGGAGATGGTAATGACAGTACCAGCTTTACATATAAGAAAAAGTGGCCACCAACACCCAAACTAGAGTGTTTTAAATATATTCTAGCCTTATCATCAGCAATTCTACCTTTGGAGTAGAATTATAGGGTCCAAAGAGATTCTTACACAGATCATTAAGGGTCACATACATGGACATTGACTTCAGCATCCTTTGGAGTGAGGTAACTAGAGGTAATCTGGGTGCACATCACTGAGAGAATGCGTAGAGGAAGTTATTTGTCATTAGGTAAATGTATCATAGGGAAAATGTACACATTGTATGGTAGTTAGAAGCAAGGGACTAAATGTACACAGAGTACGTGGATGAATCTTAAATATACGGTCCTGAGGAAAATTTTAAAGTAAATAGAATTATAAAACATAAATTAAATGTAGAAAAAACATGTATTTTGAAAGAACACGTACAAACCAAAAGGTACAGAATGAATACATTATAATGGTTACCTGTGGGGAGGTGGAATGGGAATGAGCAATAGGAATAAAATGGAAGAAAATAAAAAATAACAGAGGAGTCTTGCTTTGACCAGTGATGATAATGTGCCATCAACTGAGGGCATCATTAACTCAATCCTCTGATGTCCAGACAGTGAAAAAAATATTATATAAATGGTATTTGTCAAGAAGATAATTGTTGCCTCCCCGCCAAACTCTTCATCTCTTTCTTTCAACTCTTCATTGAAGAATTTTCCTTCCTTTGATCCTCATTCATTAACCATAGCAATTCTTCCATTAGAAAAATTGATATGAATAACTTATTTATATATTGTTTTTTGTATCCCATTGTCTTATTCACTCTAATACTATTTTTTTTTATTACTGGATAGAAAGAAAAGATTAAAATAAAAGGCTCTCCCTTTTATGGTGGAATTTAACACCAAGGTAAATGGGTGGACTCTTTGAGAGCATGGTGGATCCTCCACTGGTGCCAGATCACAGACATTAAATGTCACCAGAGACCTGTGACTGTAGATTGAAAATTTGAATAAGATCTCATATATAATCAAAAAACATCATAAATAGCTGATTATTCTCTTCTCTCTTTGAAAGTTGGCTTAAATTAGAAGTTTTCAGGTCAAAGTGGTCCCCCTACCATTCTTCCCCAACACACACATGGCTTATTCAGTGAATATGTCTACTTTAATCTACTAATACCTTTGCGATTTTGTGTGTGGAGTGATACAGGAGAAGTGAGGTACAGTTGAAAGACTTGAATAACTAGGACTTGAGGGTAACAAATAAAAGACTGATTAGGTAAAACACAGTTTAATGGATGCACATCCAGCTTGTTGCCCAGCAAAATCTCTCTCATCAGTCACCCTCACACTGCCTAGTCATCTTGTTTACCCCCACCGAGGAAGTGAAGGAGTTACAGTGAGAGGCTCTCTTTTATGTATTAACAAAAGGGCAGGCGTTTGTAGGTGTAATGTGGAGGAGGTTTCTTATTCTGTGGATTATGTTTAACTTGTCACCTTGTCATCTTTCTTCTGTGTTTCTTATATTCCCGCTTTTACATCTTCACGTTGTTTTACTGACTCCTTTTTCCATGAGATGTTAAGGGTCATCAAGTTTTCATAGCCATTGTCAAGACACTGTCATTTTTTCAGGAAAAGCACTCACTGCACTTGTCCCTTTCTACCTGGTAACTTCTTTATGATATTTAAAGTGTTGAAGACTCTTCTTGTTCTTTCCTCATTTTGATTACTCAGTCTCCCAGATCTTCTAAGGCAATGAAAGAGCATAATATCTGGCCTGCCCTCAAGAGATTTATCTTCCAAAATATCTTTCAAAAATAGTCTACAGTAAGAGCATTGACAAATAAGAGCCTTAGACATCTCTTGCTTTCTCTCTCTTGCTGTCTCTTTTTTTACTTGATTTAGGAGCATTTCTGTAATAATTATTTCACCAGCATGCTCTGTGACTTCCAAGAAACATCCAAATATTGAATAAAATAAAGAATTTTAAGACACCATTATTTATGGTATACTGACTTAAGTGGATGAATTTAATTTTAGTCATCTGTGGGAGTTTAAATTCTGTTATGATGTACAAATAAGAATAAAATTCCATCTATATTATTTGCCTGGATTTCCTGTGGCCTGGTATTGTGGAGCACTGGAAAGTTTGACACAGAAATGTGTTGACCAGACTGGATGCTGCCAGTTGCTCTAACCAGTCATAAGCCATGGTTAGAAATTAAAGGCACAGGAAGGTTGATTATTTTCCCTCCTGGTTTCTAAGGAAATACTGCTAGAATTTATGGATCCAAAGGGAAGAATGGAGTAGATGAATGATATTTTGTAATAATAAGAGCAGGTGTTGGTCATGGTATAGCCTTCTCTTGTCGTCTTGAGGAGCAGTTCAGACAACCAGCTTTCCTTAAATGCATTTCTACTCTGGTGCCTGGACTGAAATATACAATGCACAACTCTTTAAAAATCCTATGATTCAAAGCATAATCTTCATTTTCTGTTTCCCCTCAGAATGATTTGTCAGAAAAGAAAAGAACTGTGTCAAACAAATCTCCGGAAAAGCAAAATAACATAACCAATAAAGTCAATCATTTCTTTGATCATTTTCTTTATATTATCTTAATAATTTCTTATAGGAAAATCCAAAATCTACATTTCAAATGTTCTTACAGCTGACATGGGAGCAAATACATGGTTTGCTAGCTTTTCCCCCACAAGCCTTGATGTCACCAAACACATGATGCGGAATAAGATAGGGCTGAAACATTAATGTGAGAACTGGGAGAAGGTCCAGTCAGAGGCAGCTGTGTTGGAGTTAATGGAAATGATGCGGGGAGGGGAAGTGGGAAAGCACCAGTCAAAGGTGGTAAGGAGCTGGGAAACATGGCTGAGAAATAAGCTGAGGGAGAGATTTGGACTTGTGCTCTTTTCTATCCATCCTCATTGCACTAGAAGGGCAATAAGGATGTTTGCTGTATTGCCACTGCAGGACAGAAAACCAGCCAGGTCAGTGCAATGTTAGCCAGAAACAACAGAGCAGTGCCAGAGGCCAGCTAGAGGGGAAGCGGGTAACAATATATGCAGAAAGAGCAGCAGCCCCTGAGAATTCCTTCTACCCTTTCCCTCCTCTTTCCATATGCTGACGTTGTGCTAGCTTTGCAACGTGTCAACCTAGCTAGTATGAACTACATTTCCAAGAATTCTTTTTCTCTGTATTTCCAGTTAAAGACTTTTGCACAATATTGGATAGTAGAAGTGACATAGCATTCAGATTGTTTTGGTTTGGTTTGGTTTTGGGGTGGTTTTTTTTTGTTTGTTTTGTTTTTCCTCACAATGTCAGAGCAAGATAACCAGGAGTTTTTGAAGTTCATGAACATTGTCACCTTGCTGGCTTACTTCATGGACATGCAAATGATCCAGATTCTCTTAGAAACTCCTTCATGTTTTCTGATTCAAGAGCTAGATGTCTTGGGTCCACGATGAAGTGTTCCAACATCTCACTGCCGTGAGGTTGAAAGCAGTGAGAACTGACACAGGTTCCCATCCAGCACTGCAGGTTCCAACTCATGCTTATGAGCTCCAGTTTTTCCTTGCTGTCTCTGACTTTATATCCACGTTTCCTTTCTGACTGACTTCTCTACAGACTTCAAACTCCAGCATCAGAAATGAAGACAACAACCCAGCAGAGACTGTTTAACCAGCTCTTTCCACTGTGTAGGCTTGAATCACCATAACAAATCCATTAATATAGCGAAATAAATGTATTTCCTTCAAGTGATTCTCCCTAGACTATACAGAGATCCAGTAGGTTACAAGCAAAGGAAAAAGCTTTCAGAAAGAACAGTCCCCTAGGTGAAGGCATGACAAAATTTGTCAAGGAACAGGGTCAACTGTGGAGAAGAGGAATGGCAAGGGGGTCATGAAGGAGTCTTGCTCCCCTACTGGGATGACTTTCCCATTCTGCCCCTATTCCTGAAACTTACCACAAGGATCACAGTTAGCCTGGAATTTAACATTTTCATGAAAGCTAGTTGATACTCCCAGAGGACTATGAGCTCACAGGCACACTAACAAGACATCTGATACCAGGATTAAAAAACAAACGGAAAAACTTATACCTGAAAAATAAGGCTTAATTAACCAGAGAGATAAATTATTTAAATTAAACATTATAATTGTCTTCAAAAAGATGAGGAAGATATTATTAACATAAAGAAAGAACTAGCAGTTATAGAGTATAACCAAGTGGAAATACTGTAGCAGAAATATAAAATTTGAAATAAAGAACTCAATATATGGTATAATAGAAGAATAAATATAGTTGAAGAACAAGTTAGTGAGCTGAAAGGTGAGAATGAAGAAATCTATGAAAGCACTAGGAAGAAAGTTGTGGAAAATATAAAGGAAGATTTAATAAGAGATGTGAAGAACAGAATTAGGAGAGTCAACATTTATATGAGAGTCACAGAAAAAGGGAGAAAAACAATAAAAAGTCAAGGTCTACTTGAAAGAATGAAGACCAATTATTTCCCAGAGTTAGAGAAAGATGTAAGACCTTGGAATGAAAGGGCTCATAAATTATAAAATGGCATAACGAAGAAAAGAACTGTACTTATACATCTTATAATAAAATGTTAAAAATTAAAAGACAGAAAAAAATTCTAAAATGCTGCTGGAACAAACTGCAGATCACCTATAAAGAAGTAAGTATAAAAGTAATATCAGATTTTGCAACAGTAACCTAAATGCAAGAAAACAATAGATATTGTTTTGAAAGAAAAGAACTTCCTTTTTTTACTTTCACAGCCAACTAAGCTATTACTGAAATGTGACAGAAAAATTTCTTTGGGGGCATATAAGGTCTCAGAAGTTTACTGCACAAGAACTTTAAAAAAAAAAAACCTTTTGGAGAAAGTGCTTTAGCAAAACGAGCAAGAAACTCAGAAGGAAGCTATAAAATACGTAGTGTTTTCAGTTAACCAGTACTGCATAACAAATCACCCCAAAGCTTAGTGGTTGAAAACAATAGCATTTCTTTTGCTCACTAGTCTGCAAACTAGGCAGGTCTCTGGGCACAGCTCTCTCTACCCACTTTAGCAGTGGCTCAAAGGTTGGTGTGGAGAATTATCTGAAGGTTCACTCACTCATGTGACGGGCTCCTGGGCTGAAGAAGACTCAATCACTTGAAGAGTGGAATAGCTGGAACTGCTATCAGTATCTCAAATGTAGCACTGACTCTCCACGTGATCTTTCCAGCACAGGGACTTCAAGGTAGCCAAATGTATAACATATTGACTCAGGACTCCCAAGGCATGTGCCTCAAGAGAAAAAGCCAAGTGGAAGTCATATTGCTTTTTGACATAGCCTATTCCATCTTGTCTGTCAAGTACGAGTATGATATTTTACATTGTTTACAAGCTAACAAGTTAGCCTGCCACATTTTTATGAATGCTGGCAGAAGGCACAAGACTCTTGGGTCAAAGACAAAGGATAGATCATTACTTGCAGTAATAGCAGTAGATGGAGAATAAGCATTTTCTTCCGCTAATGCCTGGAGCCCCAGTTCCACAGGGTGATGAACAGAGGGTCAAGTGACAACTCCTCATACACTGGGTTGCATTACAGAAGAGGAGCATTGAGCTTAGGAAATACAAATATATTTTACTGGACAGTAAACATGCTCATCCTTTGCTCTGGAGAGTGACACTATCTCTATTCCAAGACTTTAAGCAAATCTGTCCTTTGCTCTGGAGGGAGATAACTATTTTATCTTCTAAGTCAGTTTATTACAGAAATATCCTTCCAAAGTTAGTCTAGAACAAATGTGGTCAATATCTCTGCTTGGAAGACATGATGAAATGCAAGAAACTGACAGAGAATTGTCTCTCAGGAGTCTCATTTCTACTGCATTTTATTTGTTAGAAGGATAAATATTTACTAAGGGAGATTGAGGCACAAGGACTTCTGCTTCCAACAAAGATGGAGTAACAAGGACCAGATTCACTCTCTAGTCTGAAACCAAAAACTGGACAAAATATATGAAACAATGTTTTTCAAAACATTGGAATTAGACAATGAGTGATGGTAATCCCTGAGAAAACAAACAACATAAACCCTATGATTGCTCCAGCTACTGACTTGAGAGAGTTTTCAGGCCTTGACATAGGGATAGGGATCACAAGCAGAGCTCAGAAAATTCCCTGAGACAGAGCTGAGTGTCCAGGGAGATCAAGGTGGTTAGAGTTCCCAGGGCAGAGTACAGGCGAGGAGAGAGCTGTATCCAGAGATGGAACCATTGGACTAATAAACTTACTAAAAGTTACTGCTATCTTAAAAAAAAAAAAAAAAGAACTAAAAAACCAAAAGAACTCCAAGTCTCAAGCTCATTTATATCAACCCAGAACTAAAACTGCAGAAAATAACAATAGGCAAGAGCTAGAGGACAAAAGAGAATTTTTTTTCAAAAAATGGAAATTAAAATGTGTTAAGATGATTGTCTGCTTGTATAGAAGGGAAATATGAAGGGTAATAAATTGACAGAAAAAAGTATGTGTAAGTAAGCCATACAAAAAGAAAAATAGAGTATTATTTTTAATTGGCTAGATTATAATTTAATCTACCCAGAGGCAGGAGAAAATAGTTTTTAAGGAAAACAAGGTAATTAGAATATATAAAATGAGCTAGCAGAAATGTTTTAATATAAGAGTAATTAAAATAAGAATATATGGATAAATTTAGTGATCAAAAGAGGAGAGTTTTGGGCTTCCCTGGTGGCACAGTGGTTGAGAGTCCGCCTGCCAATGCACGGGACACGGGCTCGTGCCCCGGTCTGGGAAGATCCCACATGCCGCGGAGCGGCTGGGCCCGTGAGCCATGGCCGCTGAGCCTGCGCTTCCGGAGCCTGTGCTCCACAACAGGAGAGGCCACAACCGTGGAGGTCCGTGTACCGCAAAAAAAAAAAAAAAAGAGGAGAGTCTTAGTTTATGTTTGCAAAACCAAGACCAGGAGTAAGTAGTTTACAAGAATCACCCAATTATAAGAAAAGGATAAAGAGAGTTGAAACTAAAAGGAGAAAAGACAAATATGCACCAAAAGAAAGCCAGGATAAAAATTTTAATATCAAAATACACTTGAAAATAAAAACATCATAAGAGTTGAAGAGGGATGTTCTCTAATGCTAAAAAAAAATGCATAATCATCAAGAAGTCACAACTGGTAACTGGAAATACTAACTCACCTCTCTCAGAAAGTGATATGTGAAGCAGAAAATTTCTTGAGAATTAAAATTAATTAGCTATAATGAAAAGAGCATGGGACTTGATATCAATTCAAATTGATCTCATCTCTATTGGGTTCCAGTTTTCATCTCTATGTCCTAGCTTTGCTCCTTTCAACAAGTCACTTATCTTTGAATGTCAGTATCCTCCTCAACGATAGGATACACAATACCTAGCTGACCAACTGTGTGACTTGTTTGCCTCTCTGAGTGTCAATCTCCAATTTCTATGGTAGCTATTTAAAAGTACCTGCTACGCAAAACTCACCAGGTTGGTCAGCCTTAAATAAGAAAATGTATGTAAACTGTTTGGTGAAATGTGATGTCCTATATTTTATTATTGTTGTTCTTATCATTATAACAGCAATTTGCTCACTGTTTAGCTGTACTGATTTAAAAGTTAGAACATGTCAATGTAATAATATTATCATGTAAGTCCACAGAATACATATATTTTCACACTATTTTTCACCACCCGAAGAGTTAGGTGTTGATATCTCCACTGTAAAGACAATGACACTAATTCAGAGAGTTCATGGAACTTGACAAGGACCATCTAGCTAGAAAACTACAGCCTGTGTTGAACTCATATCATCTCGACACCACTGTTAAAATACATTATATTCACCAAGTAAAATACATGTAACAAATATTCCAATCAAACAGTGAAGTGACACTCTAGAATGAGTACAGACTAGAAAAGGAGATGGCCCCTTAGCCCTTAATGAGCTGTGGAGGGCATAAGGAAGTCATTAGAGAAGCAGTCAGGTTTCATTGCACCTCAGAGCATGAGAGAAACTGCAATGTCATAAATGCAGTGAGACGTCTACTTCCCTGAGTCCTCAGCCAATGGTAGCCAAGAATGGCACGGACAGCTTGATACTGTCAACTATTCCACACAATGCTCTATTTCAGAGGAAATGTATGGGGATAGTTTCCTCTCCTACACATGGCGTTTCCTCAGAAATCACAAAATGAAACCAGATGCTGAAACAAAGGAATGGTCTTTCTTAGCAGGGGTGGAACCAGTTGAATGCCCTGGTCTCTGTTCTCTCATTTATCAACAGCATCCAGGAACCCACTGCCTTTCTAAGCAGGAAAGGCACTCCACGTGCAATGGAGCCAAGAGGATAAGAAGGGTCTCAGTGGTGCGGTTGTTTGGAAGACACCCAAGGCATCTGTCAAGCACCTTCTCTCAGTGTTAGTGAAAGGCAAGACTGGGTTAAAATTGTGAGGAAGCCACTGTAAGTCCTCTCCCCTCCCCCATCCCATGTTTCAGAATCTTCTTGCTGGGAAAGTCCCATTTCCCTTTCCACTTACTGGCCAGCTTTCTCCTGCTTCCTCATTGCTCTGGCTACAAATCTCATTTTAATCATTTACACCTGGGGTGAGAACAAAAGCTTTTGTTCTGGGGACCTTAGCTCTTCAAGCTCCATCTCCAGTTGTTGACTGAGAATCTCAGTCACCTTATTGAGGCAATTTTGAGGAGAAAGAGGAGGAGCTTTGGGTGAAAGAAGCTGAGGGTCCTTCCAGGCCTGTGAAATCTCAGAGCTGAGGTGTAGACTTCCTCCCAGGACTGCAGGGCAAAGGAGTGGGCAATTCCCTTTTCACTTGCCAGCTGTGAGATCCAAATCGCACCATTTACTAACTGAGAATTTTGAGGAAGGAAATTTTGTGGCTACCATGTCAGTGAGGTGGAAAAAATCCCATTAGGGGTAAGTGGGGTGTTTTACCAACCACAAAGAGGAAATTAAAATCTTTACCCACTGAAGCATGTAGCTCTGCTATTTTGGGACCAGGAGTGATTAAGCCAGTATTAGGAGAAAAGCAAACACAAATTATGAGAGTTTCTAATTAAATAACACACTTCAACCTTAGACTTTCCAGCAGAAGGTAAGACTTGAGAATAAACGTGGTCCCATCTTTTTTACTTTTAACCATAAAAGTTATCCACATTATGAACTTCTCAAGGGAAACTAGTTAACCAGAGCCTAACCTGCTGGGGTATTATCAGAGCTGAACTGATTGAGGAAAGCAAATATCTAACTCCAGTCAGCTCTGTGTGGATGTAGGAAAATACTCACCTCCAGCCTGTTCTAGCCATTCTGTCCCACCTAAGGGGAGAGGGGGCAGGAAGTGAGAAACACTTCTGAAGTTCCCAGTCCAGAGGCACAGGCTCACTAAAAGACTGAGACCTAATCATAGGACTATAGAACACTTTCCCCTCTCCCACACCTCACCACCACATTACTAAAGGCCTCTTGACAGCAGTTCCTTTCACCTGCATCATGTCTAGCTATCAAGATCCAGCAAGGACATGGAGCAACAGGAACTCTCATACATTGCTGATGGGAATGCAAAATGGTACAGCCACTTTGGAAGACAGTTTGGTAGTTTCTTACAAAACTAAATACACTCTTACCATATGATGCAGCAATCATACTCCTTGGTATTTACCTAAATGAGTTGAAAACTTAGGTCCACACACAAGCCTGCCAAAGGATAGTCACAGTGAAACGGAACAGGACCCTATGGTCCTTGACCCCCATGTCCTCTGCCTGCCTTTCTTCTATGGAAAAACTTTAGCTAAAGAATAAGTTTAATCAAAGAAGTCAGAAAATGCAGAAACAAAGGAAAACAGTCCAACAAGACTAAATAATAATAGTTTAGTCGTTAAGCATAGTCAAGGACTTTTAGTTCCTTCTCAAGGGCTATAGATAATATTCTGAGCCATATCCTGTGAGCTGTCACATAGGTACTGAAACCCCTACCACGTAGAAAAATTAACTACATGATGACCAGACTGTAACCATGACATGAACTGCCACAATTCTAAGAACTGGCCTCAAAGAAATAGGAAAAAACTGACCCTGGAACTGAAGATTTACTGTACTTAAAACAATCAAGATGACACTGATCAGACCACCCCATGACCAATTTCAAGATGACTGTCAGAGCTGACTGTGCTGTTGCTACATGTAGCCCCCTCCCTCCGCCTATAAAAGCTCTTGCCCCCGATTGTCAGTTGGGAGGGAGTTGGCCTCTGGACAGGAGTCCGCCTTCCCTCACATTTGCCGGCATCCAAAATAAAGCAAACTTTCCTTTCCACAAATCTTGGCTCTTTATTGGCTTTTGAGCAGTGAGCAGCTGGACCCCCTCCCCACACACACTTTCAGTTACAATAGCAGCTTTATTTATAATTGCCAAAACTTGGAAGCAACCAAGATGTCCTTTAGTAGATGACTGGATAAATAAACTGGGGTACACCCAGACAATGAATATTATTCAGCACTAAAAGGAAGTGAGGTATCAGGCTATGAAAAGACATGAAAGAAACTTAAATGTGTATTACTAAGTGAAAGAAGCTAATCTGAATAGGCTGCATACTGTATGATTCCAACTCTATGACATTCTGGAAAAGGCACAACTATGGAGACGATAACAAGATCAGTAGCTGCAAAGAGTAGGCACAGGGAAGGATGAAAAGGCCGAGCACAGATGAATTTTAGGGAGCTAAAAATATGATTTTAAAAAGATGTATAAATGTTATCATACATTTGTCCAAATCCATTGAATGTCCAACACCAAGGGTGAGCCCTTAGAACTTTGGGTAATTATGATGTGTCAATGTAGATTCATCTGAAGTTAAAAATGTACCATTCTGATGGGTGATGTTGATAGTGGGGTAGGCTATGCATGTGCCTAAGGGGTATATGGGAAATAGCTGTACATTCCTCTCAATTTTATAAAAAAATATATTAAAAAATATAAAGACTTTAAAAAAAGAAAGAACCATTTGGCCATGCTATCTCAGTGTCTGACCACTTCCACCAAAAAGAAAAAAAACCCAAGTAAATGTCACTTTTCAGTACCAAATCTATGTGTAAGTTGCATGGCTGTTTGTTTAATAACAAGGGAGTGTGGCTGGAAAGTCAGAACTAGTGGTGGAACCCAAAGTGAGTAAAGACCACCCAGAGGCGTTATTCATAAGCTATCTTCTTTGGTTATAAATCCTCAATAAAACCATAGTTTTATAACAAACATTTAGTGGAATCAAACTCAGGCATCTCAAGATTGTTATTAATTTCATTCACATTCAATTGGTCCAGTGTTGCTGGCCTGACACCTGGAGACCATTAATTAATCGATAGCAATGGCAGCAGGTGGTGATGTATTTCAAGTGTGCTTGCGAAAAATATTTTTTAAACAACTATTTTGGCAACAAAGTTCAGACCAACCCCTTTCAGGTTAGTAGGCCTTTAGGTCACATTTTGAAAGGCAAAGAGATTTCCTGTACAATAATCTTCCTCTATCTTTACTTCAATTGCAAGGTAAACTCACTGTAAGACATTTATTTTTCCCAGCAAAAGGATGATTGATTGCACCCAAATGAAGAAGGGGGTTCAGGAAGAGGAAAAGATAAATGAGCATTCCTCTGCCCAAAGGACACATTCAAACTCTTATGCTTAGCCCATAGGACGGTTCTGCTCTCCATCGTCCATATGCTGTAGTCTGGGGATCCAGTAGGGAGCAATTACCAACCATGTGTGCACATAGCATAAAGCATGGAGCACCGTGCAGCCTCCAAAGACTCTCAGTGTAACCAGAGTATATAGTTTCCTTTAAAACAACAATATTACAGTAACTATTCTCACACTGCCATGGAACCTGATTAAATGCTGGAAAAAATCTAAGCTTTTCTGCCTCAACCACTGCCTGGATTTGGAGAGGAAGAAAAGACAGAAAGGAACCCATAATGGAGGGTGAAGAGCTTGTCAGAAAAGATTTCACAGGAAGGATATCCCTTGGGCTGAGACTTGCAATATGAGTGGATACTCTTCTGGAATTCTCGAAGAAGGGGCAGTCTGAGTCAAGATTCAGAGGTGAGAAACAGCCTGGCATATCACATCCATGACTTCCACCTCATCCTCATTGCCTGGTGTGTGCTCATGATTTGGGACGGTAGCATCAAAGCCTGCACGGTTTAAGTGGTTCTCTCTTACTCTCTTCCCAGTGCCTGGGGTGCCAGATCCATTCTAAGGAGTTCTACCCTAGGCAATGAGCAACCTCAAGGCAAAGATAGCATGATCAGAGCTGTGCCTCAGAAAGATCACTCAGGTAGCAGGAAGAAGGATGAATGGCAGAACCATTCGGAATTAAATGTAACAGCCCAGAAAGAGTAAGAAAAGTTGCTGGCCTGAACTCAGGGCCAGACTAAAATATGTGGAGAACCTGAGTTGGCTAATTATTTGCCCCTACAAACTGGTATTTTCTCGTATTTGCTCTACATGTGTTTAGAGAAGGGACTGGGTGCTAATCAACACCCAGCCCTGTATTGCCCGCAACCCACCTGCTTGCCAAGGCAGCTTAGAGACCACCTGCTGTTACTAAAGCAGATTCCATGAAGGCCTCAACTCTCACTCCAACAGCTGCCATTTCCTCCTTAAAGGATTATGGTGTAAACAAAATTTCTAATGGTCTTTAAGCACCCCTTATAGATTAGCATTCTAGGCTTTAAGCTGGCTTGACATACCTCTTGGTCTGTCTCTGCTTAAACTAAATCATAGCAGAGTATTTAGGTAGGAAAAGATAGACACAGGCACTATTAAAAAGGAGAATGTGACGTGGTGAC
Organism: Pseudorca crassidens; assembly: GCF_039906515.1. NCBI lineage: Eukaryota > Metazoa > Chordata > Mammalia > Artiodactyla > Delphinidae > Pseudorca > Pseudorca crassidens. The sequence goes on along the minus strand of NC_090297.1, from coordinate 88,450,519 downwards.
TGAAAAGCAGGAGATAAGGCAGAGGGAAAAAGTCAGTAATGGACAATGAGAAAGAAGAACTGGAAAGGCAGGAAAAGAAACTTGAAATAGATGGGTCTTAGAAGCTGTATTAGGGCTGAATAACACCCCTCAAATCACAGAGGCTTAACATAGGAAAATCTCAATCATGCAAAATCCAATGTAATTCCCAACAGGGAGGCCCTCCTGGGAGGCTCTTCTCAAAGTGGTGACTCAGGCTATTTCCACCTGTGGCTCTGCCTTCTCATGGTTTTAATATTGCACTGGTGTCAGTCTGCCAGCAGGTGTTTAGAGGATCATGAACCTCAGTTCAGAAGTGATGTATCACTTCCTCTCACATTGGTGGCAAAAACTAGTCATGGGGCCCACCTGGACATAAAAGGGACTAGGAAATATAATATCCATCTGGGTGCTACTGTCCAACAACTCTGCACCACGGAAAGGGACCCCAAAACGGTCATCTCCCAGCCAACTCTGCCACAGACAACAAGGGGAGACAAAATTCAAACATGAGTAATTGATAAAGATTTTTTTTTTTTAGATTCCATGAAGAACCTAGGGACAGGACAGGAATAAAGATGCAGATGTAGAGAATGGACTTGAGGACACAGGGAGGGGGAAGGGTAAGCTGTGACAAAGTGAGAGAGTGGCATGGACATATATACACTACCAAATGTAAAATAGATAGCTAGTGGGAAGCAGCGGCATAGCACAGGGAGATCAGCTCGGTGCTTTGTAACCACCTAGAGGGGTGGGATAGGGAGGGTAGGAGGGAGATGCGAGAGGGAGTGGATATGGGGATATATGTATATGTGTAGCTGATTCACTTTGTTATAAAGCAGAAACTAACACCATTGTAAAACAATTATACTCCAATAAAGATGTTTAAAAAAAATTCGTTTTTCATTCATCAAATGAATGGGTAAACAAAATGTGGTATATACATAATATGTAATATTATCCAGCCTTAAAAAGGAAGGAAATTCTGACACATACCAAAACATGAATGAACCTTCAAAATATTATGCTAAATAAAATAGCCAGTCACGGGCTTCCCTGGTGGCTCAGTGGTTGAGAGTCCACCTGCCGATGCAGGGGACACGGGTTCGTGCCCCGGTCCGGGAGGATCCCGCATGCAGCGGAGCGGCTGGGCCCGTGAGCCATGGCCGCTGAGCCTGCGCGTCTGGAGCCTGTGCTCCGCAACGGGAGAGGCCACAGCAGTGAGAGGCCCGCGTAGCGCAAAATAAAATAAAATAAAATAAAATAGGCAGTCACAAAAGGACAAATATTGTATGATTCCTCTTCTATGAGGTACCTAGAGTAGCCAAAGCATAGAGACGAAAAGCAGACTGGTGGTTGTCAAAGCTTGTGGGGAGGGTGAATGAAGAGTTGTTTTTAATGGATATAGAGTTTTGGGGAAGACAAAAATGTTCTGGAGGTGGATGGTGGTGATGTTTGCACAATACTGTGAAGGTACTTAATGCCACAGAGATGGACAGTTAAAATGGTTAAAATGGCAAATTTTATGTTATGTATACTTTTCCACAATAAAATTGTTTAAAATTTTTCATGAAGTTCTCTAGTCCTGCTTAGCCCTGTAAAAATATGTAACAATGAATACTTACCAGGCATAAACCCTTCCAAGAAAAGGTTACCTATAAACAGAAAAGACATAACTTTTAATAATATATATATATATATATGTATGTATTATCTACTTTAATTGAATTAAAAGCCACAGAATAATTTGTCTCCAAGGCAACCTTCAACTCTAGTAGAAACTGAATCCCACAGGTTTTCAGGTCTAGGCAAAAAGCAACTGGGTTTCTTTAAGGCTTTGCCTAGTTCCCTTCAGACCTGGATATGTACCCCAAATTTGTGGCAACTTGATCTATCACACGAATAAGGACCAGAATATCAGTGGAAGAAAAGCATGAGAGCAAAACATATATATACAATATGGCACTTCTTTTTCAAATTAATATGATATTATTACATAGTATATATAATATATATAATATTATATATATGCATGTATCACTTAAAAATTAACAGTAATCTACTGTAAGCAGTGTTATCACAAGAAATGGTTGATTTCTTCTGTATACTTGTCTTCTTTTTCCAAAATGTAGTAAATGTGTATTACCTTTATAATCTACTAGTCTAAGAGGCAGATAGTTTCTCAGGCTCTGAGATGGTTGATCTTGTAAACTTTGGGAAAAAACTTCCGAGTAGACGCAATAGTGGATCTCTGAGATACACCTTCCCTCCAGAGATTTCTTTTTTTTCTTTACTCAAGAACATTTAACACCTTCTAACTTGAGTAGGCTTAAGTGTCTGCTGTAACTTAATACTTCTCAGAGGACCAGAAGATAAATCTCTTGTCAAGGAACGTGCCACATAAACAACTTCCACAGTGATTTTAACCTTCCTAACAAATAGTTCTGTCACAAAGGGCACAGAGGAAGTGACAGGACATCTAAGTAAAATATGCAACAGTGGCAAGAAATGCATTTGTGAAACTGTCCCCCAAAGTCCTGACAAACTCCATTTGTACTCTCCTTTTTCCTTTTTTGCCTACCATTATTCTGACCCTCTTGTTTTGAATTTCTTATTTGCTTGTCCTTCTTCAGTCATCTCTGCAGCATCCTTTAAGACAGTTATTGGGCCAAAGGGAACAGGAATTCATTGCTCACGTTATAAGTGTCTGGTGCAAAGGAAGCACTTAAGAACTTTTTTTTTTAAGGAGCCAAGACTGAAGACTGCAAAGCCGCCATTGCATTACAAATGCAGTGTTTGGCTAGTACTTCACTTTAGTTCTGCTACTAGGGAGGCTTCAATGGGGCCAAATTTGTAAATCCCTAAGGAGGAGCCAAAGTAGAGCGATTCATTTTCATTGCCTTTGGAGTAAGGGAAGGAATTATAAATTTGACAATACTTTTTGTTTTATACACTTTTATAAAGATTAAGGTGCGCATAATTTAAATACAAAAGTTCTTGCATTTCTTCTCAGATTTGGTCACACCTTTTTCTTTCATTGTTTTTTTTTTTTTAATTTTATTGGAGTATAGTTGATTTATAATGCTGTGTTAGTTTGAGATGTACAGCAAAGTGAATCAGTTATACATATATGCACTCTTTTTTAGATTCTTTTCCCACATAGGCCATTACAGAGTATTGAGTAGAGTTCCTTGTGCTATACAGTAGGTCCTTATTAGTTATCTATTTTATATATAGTAGTTTGTACATGTCAATCCCAATTTCCCAATTTACACTCCCCACCCCCTTACCCCTGGTAACCATAAGTTTATTTTCCACATCTGTAACTCTATTTTTGTTTTGAAGATAAATTCATTTGTACTCTTTTTTAGATATGGGTTGATATCTCCTCCAAGGTGACTTAGGGTCCTGGAGGGTCAGAACTATGTTTTCTAGCTTCTCTTATATAAGGGGCAGAGTTCAGCACTTTGCCAGACATGCGGCGGTTGCTTAATATATACATGTTGATTCATATTTTTAATCAAGGAATATATGTACTTTTTGAACACAATGATAACAAAAATATTCTAAATATCAATATTTGAAAGACTTTCATAGAAAAAACAACAGCACAGTCTCCTGTACACATCCCCCATTCCCCACCCATCCTTGACTTAGGCAACTACTTTGAATTCTCATAGTCATTTCTGCTGGCAATTTTTCCATATTACTTTCTCATGTGCCTATTATTTTTTGATTTATCAAATTTACATCTTCCCTGTTGACTTTTTGCATCCGTAGAGGATTTAATGCCCTTACACCACCACTGCTCACACACTCAGTTCTCCTCTCCCCTTGTCCCACTAAAGGTATATCACAATGGTAGGAGAAATAATCAATGGACATATTACAAAGATAATGTAAATATTATTCACTGCTCAGCCACTGTATGCAATAATTACATTTTCCTTTGTTAACAACCTTCTGTTTTGCTTTCTTTTATCATTTGCAAAGGTTTCTATATGACTAATTACTCCATCATATTTGTTAAATATTTGTCTGTGTTATTTTTCAAGAGCTCTTTTCTTTCCCCTAGGGTTCTCCTCTCTGGATTTTTGCATCCTTCTGCCCAATGTCATCCTGGGACTTCCTTCTCTTGGCTGCTATTCCTTAGCTAGCTGTTTCCCAAGTCTTGTCTTCCTCTATCTAGATTTACCCATCATCAATAGCTTTCTATGACAGGATGCATGGAAATTACATCTTTTGAGATCTCATATGTGTAAAAGTTAATTATGTTTTCACACCTGATATCTGAATACAAATGAGCCAATGAATGCGACAGGAAATAGCATGTTCAAAGACCCAGAGGCAAGAAAGCATGGCACATCTGTGAAACTATAAAAGAGTCACTGGCTTGCCCCAAGCAGACGAACAATAAGACACTAGATTGTAGCATCATTTTTATAAGAAGAAAAGTTCAAATGAGAACAAAAGAAACAACTTCAGCTGACTATTAATTCAATAACTTATCAAAGCCAAGAATCATCTGGAAGAGCACAAGACAGTCTTATCTATAGAGTCAAACAGAGTTAGAGAAAATACCATTAATGATTTTACATTCTAAACCAAAATTCTAACAGCAGCAAGATGTTGTGGAAAAAGATGAGTCAAGGAAATGTTTTTCTGCTGCTTTCAATAATTTCTCCTGCTTCCGAGTGAGACGGTTATGGCTGTTTATTCATTGTAGTGGTTCTAAAACTTGACTGTGTATCAGAATTACAAGGAAAGCTTCAAAACAAATCAAGTTCCAGTTTTCACCACTGACCTACTGAATGAGAAATTCACTTGGCCAGAGTTTAGGAATGAGAATATGGGATGAGGGGAAAAGAAACTGAGATTATTGTGGATCAGCAATTAATGGAAGCCCACCTCTCTTCCATGCTTTTAGAATGTCCAGTTACCCTCCTACTCAGGGAGCAAAGCCTATGCCTTATACCTCACTATATTCCAATGCCCAGAACTCTCTCTGGCTAATGGCACACACTCAGTAAACTTATGTTGGATAAAAGAATGGATGATACTCTTCACCTTAAACTATAATTGCTGATAATATACCTGCCCCACAACCCTACCACCCTTAACTACCCTGCAAGATACTTGAGGGCCTGAATGATATGCATTACATCAGCATACCTAAATAAAATACCCAAAGTATAAATACAGGAAACTGTAAATAAAATAAGAAGGAAGTTATTGAAATACAGAAGATACATTGTATGTAAATTTAGTATCTGTTTTAGCTGGTTATTTTCTTTCTGATATCAAAGGCTCAAGTCAAGGCATTTTGTTGCTGTTTTTTTAAAGAATATGGAAGCAAAACTAAAATTTCAAGATTGCAGATGAGGCTGAGAAGTAGGGAGAAGAGGAGACAGCCAAAGACCTCTGGGAGACTCTTCCGTGCTGAGGTAGAATTGAATTGGATGGACATAGGAGTCCTATTAAAAGGAAATTTTGCAATGTTCTTCTTACACAACTGTTAATTAGCCGCATATAGTCTCTGTTGTATTTCTGGGTAAATAAATATTTACATTATGGAAACCATATCTGACTATTATTTGCAAGAGATAATGAACAGCTGACTAATACCATCTTTAGTGAGGACATTGAAAACTTCCTCATCCAGGAAGACGATACTTAACAGGGTAAGTTTAACCAGTGAGCTGCCAGCGTTTGAAAAAAGAATCAAATAATTACAATAACAAGCTTCAAAACAATTATCCTAAAAATTTTAAATTCAAGGGCTAAGACTTTGGAGTCATCTGAATCTAAGAAATCTTGAAATATCGTGCCACACAAAAGTGTAAAATTCCAAGACATGTAATTTTTGATGATAAGTCTTATACAAGGATAAACTTTGTGGTAAGAAATTTTCCTTCTTTTCCTTTGGGGAGAAATAGAAATTCTGTCAAAACATCCTATGGTCATTTTCTTTCCTTTCAGTTTTTAAATTTTTTTCTGGTTATTAAAATAATAAGCATTTATTTGTAAAGTACACACAAGTAGAATATCATCATTTTTTTTCTGAATTCCTTACACAACTGAAATATAGCACGTAAATTTAGAATCTTGACTTTTTTTCACTTATTTGTAAATAAATTTTTGACCTATTTCTGATTGTTCTCTTGTAATACATTCCAGAAGAACAAATAGGGTGTGAACACTAAGAATTTTAATATATACAGCCAAATTGCTTTCCAGAAATTTTGTACCAATATACCACCAAAATTTGATGCCCATTCTATTTCACTCTAATTAGCACTGGATTTTTAAAAAATTTTTCTTTGCTAATCTAAAAGACAGAAATGTAGTTTCCTTTTTGTTTTAATTAGCATTTATTTGAGTACTAGTAAGGACGTTTACATTTTCCGGTTAGTTACAATTTTCTTATGTGAATGGGAGGTTCATGTCCTTTGCCCAATTATCTCTAAAGGTCTTACTGCATTAATTATCATTTTGTATGAGTTCTCAATATGTTAAGATTATAAACCTATCTATCATGTTTCATACAAATACCACTTTCTTGATTCTAAGTTGCCACTGATGGGAAGACACACCATTACTTTAATAACAGCTTTTAGAAAAAAAAAGAAATACTATATTTATAAGATGTTAATTATAAAATGTCTTGATTTCAGGGATGTTAAAATACAGGTAGTTTTAAAATGTTAAAATGTGGAGAATGTTAAAATATGGAGTTAGCTCCAAATCAATACAGTGTGAATTTACTGTGAATTCTTATAAATTAATCAGATCATCTGATACCGAACAGAGTCATATGACCAAATATCTAAAAATGTACCCAGTTTGATGAAATACATGAATTTTAATATGGGTCATTAATATGTTGAACCAGTGGCAGTTCCTTGAACTTGGATCATAAATTATTCTAAGCCATTTAGTTGATAAGTGCTGCTTGATAATGTAGAACTTGACAGACAAGAACTCTGCTGTGAATGTTAATATCATGTGACTTTTATGTGTCAGGAAACATACACATCTACCTATAGTCATGTATATATGTATGAATATATCTATCTACCTATCTGTCTGTCTATCCTGAGTATGTATGTATGTGTGTGTGTGTGCACGAGTGTGTGTGTGTATATAATGTTCCATTAATATTGAGTGTTTAACATTTACGAAAGCTGCCATCATATGGCCACTTTACCAGAATTCTTTTCATGTTCATTATCCATCAAGAATCATAGAAATTCCTAGAAAATGTGGTTGTTTTAAAATATGAGTGTTTGTTCTAGTATGCATAGGATGGATAAACAACAAGGTCCTACTGTAGAGCACAGGTAAATATATTCAATATCCTATGATAAACCATAATGGAAAAGAATATGAAAAAGAATATATGTATATGTATACTGAGTCACTTTGCTGTACAGTGGAAATTAACACAATATTCTAAATCAACTATACTTCAATAAAATTTTTAAAAATGAAATAAGAGTGTTTGTTGATGTGGAGTTATATATGTAAAACTTATTATAATGGCATAGTGTAAATCGAATTTCTCTTACAGCATCAAAAGCTTAAATGTGGTACTGTGAGTATACTTCCTTACAAGCCAGTGGTCCATACGTAAGCCACCCACACACACCCCCACACACCCAATAACAGTAATTATAGCTATCATGTATTGAGTGTCTGCTCATGCGCTAATCACTGTGGAAGAATTTTGTGAAGAAAGAGCAGTCCAGGCAGAACCAATAGATTGGCTCCAACTTCCTTGCTTATTCATTCCAATAATCACCTGTATGCCAGGCACTGTTCTGTGTGCTGGGAGTACTGAGGCAAACGAGAAAGACAAGGTCCCTGATCTGGTATTCTCAACGGGGTAGGCTTGCCATAAGAACAGACAGTAAACAAGTTAACAACTAAAGAAGAAAATGTCAGAGTGGGAGAAGTGCCATGAAGAAAATGAAATACAGTCATGTGGCCGTGACTGGTGGGAAGACCTGTCTGAGGAAAGGTGTCCTCATAGGGTGACCAGGACTATCTTCTTGAGTCTCAGACCCACCTGCAGCTGCCACTTTAGCTTCCTCTCTAGAACCAGCAGACTATGCTTCAAATTAATTGAAGTCTGATTGTCTTGCATTAAAAGGGGGATAATGACTTGTCTGTCATTTAAGAGTTTATATTTGGGTATAAATATTATTCAAACTGTAAGGTAATTGTTGGTTCTTAGCAGTATAATTTAAGATGGTTACTGGGTATCTTGTTCCTCGTGACAATAATAACTATCTCAGTAAGTCCCTTAACCAAAGGCTCTTTGGAGCTGTTTATCAGGGCAGCCACCAACTAAAGCCCGTTAGTGGAGGAGATGTTCCTCCCAGTCTGGATGAGCAAACCCAGTTCCTTGGGGTCCTATGGTTGCTAAAGTGAAGCTCACTCCAGTCTCTGCATCCTTGTGCTCCATCACTTACCTGGAATGATGGAAAAATGCGATGTTTGTTCCCCACTCGTCTGGAGACATTTTTTTCCCTTTACCATGGTTCTAGGCATGGTGGGAGGGAGCAATAATGCATGCTTTTGTTTTGCTCACACCTATGAAACTACGTTTTCTGAGTAAAGGTCATTCTACTTTTAGTTGAATATTTAAAATTTGTCTTTAATTAGCCAGCACTACTCAGTCTGAATCACCTCACACTTATCCCAGCCCTGTTGGCTCCTGTCTTAATTTAAATTTTCAATACTTTGCTCATCATGAATATTTTTTGCATTAGTTTTTATTTTTCCAAAATATTGCATTAAAATATTATTTATCTTGATTACTGAGTTACTCCCTTAAATTTGGTACCTGAGATGAGCACCCTGCTTTCCTCACCCTAGTCCAGATCCTACCCTGAATTACTGTGTGGACCAGAGCCCACCTCCCAACCACATTGAACTGGGAGTAATAAATGTTTCTTGTGCTAAGCCACTGATGTGTGGGAGCAGTTGTTATAACACCTGAAGTCATTTACCTTAATTAATTCAATTTATTAATTTATCTTGGATTAATTGTATCCTGGATACGCAGTGGATGTTTCTTAAACTTATCCTTTATTTAATAAAGACTTCTATTTCTGTAATATCCAAGATTTTTCTTGTGGCTAACTCAGGAGATGTACTGATAATTAGCTTCTATTATCATTTTGGAATCCATTAAAAACCTTATATCAGTGGTTCTGCTGAGAACGGTCTCCCAGTTCTGAGAGCATACATATCCAGTTCTTGAGAAACAGTATAGCATAGCGGTTATATGCACAGACTGTGGGGTCAGATGTTCTGGATCTGAACACAAATTTGGTAGAATGAGGAATCTTAGGCTCAATATTAAATTCTTTGAAACTCAGTTTCTTCATTAATAAAATGGGGCACGATTTAGCTTCAAGATGGCAGAGGAGTAAGAGGTGGAGATCACCTTCCTCCCCACAAGCACATCAAAAATACATTGATATGAGGAACAGCTCCTACAGAACACCTACTGAATGCTGGCAGAAGACCTCAGACTTCCCAAAAGCTGTGTGGCTGACAGGGTCTTGGTGCTCCAACTGGGGGTCAAGCCTGTGCCTGTGAGGTGGGAGGGCTGAGTTCAGGACATTGGACCACCAGAGACCTCCCGGCCTCACGTAATAACAAACGACGAAAGCTCTCTCAGAGATCTCCATCTCAACGTGAAACTGGCTCAACTCAATGAGCAGCACGCTACAGTGCTGGACACCCTATGCCAAACAACTAGCAAGACAGGAGCACAACCCCACCCATTAGCAGAGAGGCTGCCTAAAATCATATTAAGTTCACAGACACCACAAAACACACCACTGGATGTGGTCCTGCCCACCAGAAAGACAAGATATAGCCTCCTCCAACAAAACACAGGCACCAGTCCCCTCCACCAGGAAGCCAACACAACCCACTGAACCAACCTTAGCCACTGGGGGCAGACACCAAAAACAACAAGAACTACGAACCTGCAGCCTGCAAAAACGAGACCCCAAGCACAATAGATTATGCAAAATGAGAAGACAGAGAAATACACAGCAGATGAAGGAGCAATGTAAAAACCCACCAGACCAAACAAATGAAGAGGAAATAAGCAGTCACCTGAAAAAGAATTCAGAGTAATGATAGTAAAGATATCCAATATCTTGGAAATAGAATGGAGAAAATGCAAGAAACATTTAAAAAAGCACCTAGAAGAACTAAGGAGCAAACAAACAATGATGAACAATACAATAAATGAAATTAAAAATTCTCTAGAAGGAATCAATAGCAGAATAACTGAGGGAGAAGAATGAATAAGTGACCTAGAAGATGAAAGAGTTGAAATAACTACCACAAAGCAGAATAAAGAAAAAAGAATGAAAAGCATTGAGGACAGTCTCAGAGACCTCTGGGACAACATTCAATGCACCAATACTTGAAATATAGGAATCCCAAAAGAAGAAAAGAAAAAAAAAGAGACTGAGAAACTATTTGGAGAGATTATAGTTGAAAACTTCCCTAATATGGGAAAGTAAAGAGTCAATCAAGACTGGGAAGCACAGAGAGTCCCATATAGGATAAAGCCAAGGAGAAACACGCCAAGACACATATTAATCAAACTATCAAAAATTAAATAAAAGAGGGCTTCCCTGGTAGCGCAGTGGTTGAGAGACTGCCTGCCGATACAGGGGACACGGGTTCATGCCCCAGTCAGGGAAGATCCCACATGCCATGGAGCGGCTGGGTCCATGAACCATGGCCGCTGAGCCTGCGTGTCCAGAGCCTGTGCTCCGCAATGGGAGAGGCCATAACAGTGAGAGGCCCACGTACCGCAAAAGAAAAAAGAAAAAATTAAATAAAAGAAAAAATATTAAAAGCAGCAAGGGAAAAGCAAGAAAAAACATACAAGGGAGTCCCCATAAGGTTAACAGCTGACCTTTCAGTAGAAACTCTGCAAGCCAGAAGGGAGTGGCAGGACATATTTAAAGTGATGAAGTAGAAAAACCTACAACCAAGACTAGTCTAACCAGCAAGGATCTCATTCAGCTTTGACAGAGAAATTAAAACCTTTACAGACAAGCAAAAGCTAAGAGAATTCAGCACCACCAAACCAGCTTTACAACAAATACTAAAGGAAATTCTCTAGGCAGGAAACACAAGACAATGAAAAGACCCACAATAAAAAAACCCAAAACAAGAAAATGGTAATATGTACATACATATTTATAACTACCTTAAATTTAAATGGATTAAAGCCTCCAACCAAAAGACATAGACTGGCTGAATGGATACAAAAACAAGACCCATATATATGCTGTCTACAAGAGACCCACTTCAGACCTAAGGACACATACAGACTGAAAGTGAGAGGGTGGAAAAAGATATTCCATGCAAATGGAAATCAGAAAAAGCTGGAGTAGCAATACTCATGTCAGACAAAATAGACTTTAAAATAAAGATTATTACAAGAGACAAGAAGGACACTACATAATGATCAAGGGGTCAATCCAAGAAGATGATATAACAATTGTAAATATTTATGCACCCAACATAGGAGCACCTCAATACATAAGGCAAATGCTAACAGCCATAAAAGGGGAAATCGACAGTAACACAATCATAGTAGGGGACATTAAGACCCCAGTTTCACCATTGTAGTGATCATCTAAAAAGAAAATAAATAAGGAAATGCAAGCTTTAAATGATACATCAAACAAGATGGACTTAATTGACATTCCACCCAAAAATAACAGAACATACTTCTCAAGTGCTCAAGGAACATTCTCCAGGATGGATCATATCTTGGGTCACAAATAAAGCCTTGGTAAATATAAGAAAATTGAAATCATATCAAGTATCTTTTCCGACCACAATGCTATGAGACAAGATATCAATTACAGAAAAAAATCTGTGAAAAATACAAAGATATGGAGGCTAAACAATACACTATTAAATAACCAAGAGTTCACTGAAGAAATCAAAGAGGAAATCAAAAAATACCTAGAAACAAATGACAATGAAAACACAACGACCGAAAACCTATGGGATGCAGCAAAAGCAGTTCTAAGAGGGAAGTTTATAGCAATACAATCCTACCTGAAGAAACAAGAAACATGTCAAATAAACAACACAACCTTACACGTAAAGCAATTAGAGAAAGAAGAACAAAAAAACCCTGAAGTCAGCAGAAGGAAAGAAATCATAAAGAAATGAGCAGAAATAAATGAAAAAGATATGAAGGAAACAATAACAAAGATCAATAAAACAAAAAGCTGGTTCTTTGAGAAGATAAACAAAATTGATAAACCACAAGCCAGACTCATCAAGAAAAAAAGGAAGAAGACTCAAATCAATAGAATTAGAAATGAAAAAGGAGAAGTAACAACTGACACTGCAGAAATACAAAAGATCATTAGAGATTACTACAAGCAACTCTATGCCAATAAAATGGACAACCTGGAAGAAATGGACAATTTCTTAGAAAAGCACAACCTTCCAAGACAGAACCAGGAAGAACTAGAAAATATAAACAGACCAATCACAAGTACTGAAATTGAAACTGTGATTAAAAATCTTCCAACAAACAAAAGTCAAGGACCAGATGGCTTCACAGGTGAATTCTATCAAACATTTAGAGAAGAGCTAACACTGATCCATCTCAAACTCTTCCCAAATATAGCAAAGGGAAGAACACTCCCAAACTTATTCTATGTGGCCACCATCACACTGATACCAAAACCAGACAAAGATGTCACAAACAAAGAAAATTACAGACCAATATCACTGATGAAAATAGATGCAAAAATCCTCAACAAAATACCAGCAAACAGAATCCAACAGCACATTAAAAGGATCATACACCATGATCAAGTGGGGTTTATCCCAGGAATGCAGGGATTCTTCAATATATGCAAATCAATCAATGTGATAAAACATATTACCAAATTGAAGGAAAAAAACCATATGATCATCTCAATAGATGCAGAAAAAGCTTTCAACAAAACTCAACACCCATTTATGTTAAAAACACATCAGAAAGTAGGCATAAAAGGAACATACCTCAACATAATAAAGGCCATATATGACAAACCCACAGCTAACATCGTTCTCAATGATAAAAGACTGAAACCATTTCCACTAAGATCAGGAACAAGATATGGTTGCCCACTCTCAGCACTACTATTCAACATAGTTGTGGAAGTTTTAATGACAGCAATCAGAGAAGAAAAAGAAATAAAAAGAAGAAGTAAAGCTGTCACTGTTTGCAGATCACATGACACTATACATAGAGAATCCTAAAGATGCTACCAGAAAACTACTAGAGCTAATCAATGAATTTGGTAAAGTAGCAGGATATAAAATTAATGCACAGAAATCTCTTGCATTCCTATACACTAGTGATGAAAAATCTGAAAGTGAAATTATGGAAACACTCCCATTTACCATTGCAACAAGAAGAAAAAACTACCTAGGAATAAACCTACCTAAGGAGACAAAAGACCTGTATTCAGAAAATTATAAGACACTGATGAAAGAAATTAAAGATGATACAAACAGATGGAGATATATACCATGTTCTTGGATTGGAAGAATCAACACTGTGAAAATGACTATACTACTCAAAGCAATCTACAGATTCAATGCAATCCCTATCAAACTACCAATGGCATTTTTCACAGGACTAGAACAACAAATTTCACAATTTGTATGGAAACAGAAAAGACCCCAATTAACCAAGGCAATCTTGAGAAAGAAAAGCAGAACTGGAGGAATCAGGCTCCCTGACTTCAGACTATACTACAAAGCTACAGTAATCAAGACAATATGGTACTGGCACAAAATCAGACATATAGATCAATGGAACAGGATAGAAAGCCCATAGATAAACCCACACACATATGGTCACCTTATCTTTGATAAAGGAGGCAAGAATATACAATGGAGAAAAGACAGCCTCTTCAATAAGTGGTGCTGGGAAAACTGGACAGCTAAATGTAAAAGAATGAAATTAGAACACTCCCTAACACCATACACAAAAATAAATTCAAAATGGATTAAAGGCCTAAATGTAGGGCCAGACACTATCAAAGTCTTAGAGGAAAATATAGGCAGAACACGCTATGACATACATCACAGCAAGATCCTTTTTGACCCACCTCCTAGAGAAGTGGAAATAAAACCATAAATAAACAAATGGGACCTAATGAAACTTAAAAGCTTTTGTACCACAAAGGAAGCCATAAACAAGAGGAAAAGACAACCTGCAGAATGGGAGAAAATATTTGCAAACAAAGCAACTGACAAAGGATTAATCTCCAAAATATACAGGCAGCTCATGCAGCTCAATATCAAAAAAACAAACTGCCCAATCCAAAAATAGGCAGAAGACCTAAATAGACATTTCTCCAAAAGTGATATACAGACTGCCAACAAACACATGAAAGGATGCTCAGCATCGCTAATCATTAAAGAAATGCAAATCAAAACTAAAATGGGGTATCACCTCACACCAGTCAGAATGGCCATCATTAAAAAATCTACAAACAATAGGGGCTTCCCTGGTGGCGCAGTGGTTGAGAGTCCGCCTGCCGATGCAGGGGACACGGGTTCGTGCCCCGGTCCGGGAAGATCCCACATGCCACGGAGCAGCTGGGCCCGTGAGCCACGGCTGCTGAGCCTGCGCGTCTGGAGCCTGTGCTCCGCAACGGGAGAGGCCGCAACAGTGAGAGGCCTGCGTACCGCAAAAAAAAAAAAAAAAAAAGTAAAAAAAAAAAAAAATCTACAAACAATAAATGCTGGAGAGGGTGTGGAGAAAAGGGAACTCCCTTGCACTGTTGGTGGGACTGTAAATTGATACAACCACTATGGAGAACAGTATGGACAGTCCTTAAAAAACTAAAAATAGAACTACCATATGACCCAGCAATCCCACTACTGGGCCTATACCCTAAGAAAACCATAATTCAAAAAGAGTCATGTACCACAATGTTCACTGCAGCTCTATTTACAATAGCCAGGACATGGAAGCAACCTATGTGTCCATCGACAGATGAATGGGTAAAGAAGTTGTGGCACATATATACAATGAAATATTACTCAGCCATAAAAAGAAATGAAATTGAGTTATTTGTATTGAGGTGGATGGACCTAGAGACTGTCATACAGAGTGAAGTAAGTCAGAAAGAGAAAAACAAATACCATATGCTAACACATATATATGGAATTTAAAAAAAAAAAATTGCTTGTGAAGAACCTAGGGGCAGGACAGGAATAAAGACGCAGATGCAGAGAATGGACTTGAGGACATGGGGAAGGGGAAGGGGAAGCTGGGACGAAGTGAGAGATTGGCATGGACATATAATATATACACTACCAAATGTAAAATAGATAGCTAGTAGGAAGCAGCCACATAGCACAGGGAGATCAGCTCAGTGCTTTGTGTCCACTTAGAGGGATGGAATAGGGAGGGTGGGAGGGAGACGCAAGAGGGCGGAGATACGGGGATATATGTATATGTATAGCTGATTCACTTTGTTATACAGCAGAAACTAACACACCAGTGTAAAGCAATTATACTCCAATAAAGATGTTAAAAAAAAAAAAAAGGGACATATAATGGTACCTATCCCACAGTGCTGTGTGAGGGAGAAATGAGGTAAAACTCAGCATATAGTCAGCACATGGTAATTATTAGTAGTTATTCTAATATTCTTTTGGGTGGAGGTCACTTTTTACCTCTCCCACTTTGGTATTCGTTGTAAATCTGAATTGAGAAGATACTTACCAACTAGCAGTGCTGATTTGTTTTAGCAGAACCATGGACGCTAAAGCAAAATTTAAACTGAAACTTAAAAAGCTGCACAGTAAAGAAGTTCCATGTCAGTCCTGTTGCTGGGAAGGCAGTAGTATCAAAAGGCAGGGTCACGGGAGCCTTTGGGATTTCCATAGCCCAGAAGCTCAGGTGCCAACCTGACTCCAGAGAGCTTGGGTTCCTGCCCATAATGGGAGCTGTCAGCAGGGGAGTTATAAATATATATGTAATCTCCTCTCCCATTGGATGAAATTCAAAATATGCACTGGCAATGAGAATTAAGATATCTTTGCCAAAAAGAAATCAAGAAAAACAATGGACATTGGAATTTTCTCTGGAAGTCTACTTCCCACAGGGAGTTTTTTTTTGCTTGCTTCCTTGCTTGTTATCTGTAAATGTCTCAATTCACAGAAAAGGACTAGTAACAGAAAAAAAGAATATTACAATATTATCCCATGTCTCAATGGGAACTTTTAGAAGAGGAGATCAGATAGGAAAATTAACTTGCTCTTTCAATATACCGAAAAGATTTGTGTCCCGGATTATGGACTCATGGATTCATTGAGCTTAAAGCCGTAAGAAACCCTTGAAAGCACTCAGACACCTCCTTCTCCCCGCGCCCCTCCTCCTCCTCCTTCTTTTTCTTCTTCCTCTTCTTCTTTGCAAATGAAGAAACTAAGGCCTCAAAAGGAAGGAGAAGGGTTTCCCTGGTGGCGCAGTGGTTGAGAGTCCGCCTGCCGATGCAGGCGACACGGGTTCGTGCCCCAGTCCGCGAAGATCCCACATGCCACGGAGCAGCTGGGCCCGTGAGCCATGGCCGCTGAGCCTGCGCGTCCGGAGCCTGTGCTCCGCAACGGGAGAAGCCACAACAGTGAGAGGCCCACGTACCGCAAAAAAAAAAAGGGAAGGAGAAGCTAGGTCCCCTGACTCTTGGTCTAGTGCTTATTCAGTATGATTCTTCACCTGGCATATGTTCCCCAGTCTTTCTTAAGAGTTCTACAGTCATACAAAAGCCCAGCAATGACTTTCACGCTGTCCAAAGACCTCATAGCAGGACACTATAAACATGATAATATTTGTAAATTCCAAATTCTTCTTATACTTTTAAATATTTGAAGTGGAAAGGATCAAGCAATGGTTTTGAAACCAACACCAATGTCTCTTTCACGGGATAAACGTTACATTTTAGTTGCTTAGGGCTGGGACCGCAGACATACATCTGTTCTTTTATTTGGAGACTTGGGCCAAATAAAGAGAGAGATAAATCTTATCTGAGAGATAAGATTTGTGTTTTGAAAGAACACAGAAAGAAGGAGGAGCAGCTATGGAGGGGCTGCTAACCAAGGAGATTATCTTTGAAGGCACCTATGGGTTTTGAGACCCTAAAGGCATAAAACCCAAAGAAATTATGCTTCCTTTATGCATTCATGCAAAGAACATACATGCCATGCACTGTGTACAAACTGGAGAATCAAAGGCTCTGCCCCAAAGGGGGGCAAACACGTAAGAATCTATAATGCAACCTGATAAGCATAGTAACTAGCCTGGATTCTAGGAGTCAGGCCGGGCTACAGCAATGGGGACTAGTGACCCAAGTTTTGCAGGATGAGTAAGTTTAGGTGGACAAGATAGGAAGGGTGTTCCTGACAAAGGAAACAGTAAATTGTTGTTCATCAAAGGTGGTGACTGGTGACTAAGTTCTGAAGGATGAGTAAGAATAAGTAGACAAGATAGGAAAAAGCAATCCAGAAAGAGGAAGCCAAGTAAATCTTGAAAGTTTCTTTCCAGTCCTGATAAGCTCACGAAGGACAGGGGCCATGTGCTGCTCAACTTTATCACCCTAACTCTAGCACAGAGCCTAGCAGAGGGTAGGGTATGTGGAATGAATGGCTGTTGAGTAAATGATGGATGGATGCAGGGAGCAGGCATCCTCCTTTTCAGCCTGCAGAATTCCACACTCTATCCCAAATGGGGCCTGAGAATCTATGTACTTTTCCAAGCTCCCCTGAACCTCTGGCATGAGACATTCATCAGACACTATGACCAAGGGTAACACCTGGCAGCAGCTGCTCAGCTGTCCAAGACACACCAATCTGAAGAGGAAGGTACCGTTTTCCTAATTTTGGGCTCTGGTGGGAAATGAAGTAAATCTTAACAAAGAGATAAAAATAAGCTGCAGGATAAATCAAGTTGTCCCTTAATAAAAACATGGACTAGGGCTTCCCTGGTGGCTTAGTGGTTGAGAGTCCGCCTGCCGATGCAGGGGACACGGGTTCGTGCCCCGGTCCGCGAAGATCCCACTTGCCGCGGAGCGGCTGGGCCCGTTGGCCATGGCCGCTGAGCCTGAGCGTCCGGAGCCTGTGCTCCGCAACGGGAGAGGCCACGGCAGTGAGAAGCCCGCGTACCGAAAAAAAAAAAAAAAAAAAATCCACCTTAAAAACATGGACTAGGGGTATGGGTGGGCGGTGGTGAACAAATTAAATTCCCCTTAGAGAGTGGACAGTCTTCCTTTGATGTTGCTTTTTAAATTAAGGATCTTTTTATAGTATCTGGATAAAGTAAGCTGTCCCTCTAGCTACACAGCTGACAGAATTCAAGAGGAACGTGGCTAAAGCTCCCCAGATCCCTAGTCTCTGAAGCCTTCTCCTGCTTCTGGAAACTAGAGTTTGGGCTAACAAGCCTTTGGTTGTGAGAGCATTGGGGAAAATCATTTTCATCATGTTGGATTTTTTATATAAAAATAATACACACCAATGGTATTTTTTTCAAACAGAACAAAAGGATAACATAATCAAGTAATATTCATAATTGTTGGACCTAGGTGATGGGTAAATGGGCAGGGGGCTCATTGTGTCATTCTTTCTATCTGTGTATGATTAAAATTTTCCATAACAAAATGTATTTTTAAAAGGAGTTTTTATCCATCCCCATGGTCTATATCACCTTAGGCCTCCAATTCCAGAGTTAGACATGGTAATGATCTCTTCTATAACCTTCTAAACATTTTCTGACCATTTACAAACACATATATCCATGTGCAGAGCCTTACTTTTAAAGTAGTATCTCATATGCATATTATTCTGAACCTTCATTTTTCTTTCTTCTTAACAATACATTGCAGAATTCTTTCCACAGCAAAGCATGCAGCTCTCATTCTTTTAATGGCTATATAGTATTCCATTAGAAGTAGCTATCAACACTCTGTACACTCTGTGGAATTCATTTTTTTATATATTTGCAAATACAATAGGTGAAAAAGTGTTTCATTAATTATAAGTAAGGGCCAGCATGTTTTCATATGTTTATTGGTCATTCACATTTCTTTCTTTGTGAAGTTCTCATTCAAATCTTTTGCTCATTTCTCTTTCAGGAAATTTTTTGTCCTATCTTTTATTTGTCTGTAATGTTTCTCTAATAATAATAAGGCATTTTTCCTCTTATCTGATGTATGCTGAAGATATTTGGGGGCACAGTGTAATGATGTGGTCAAGAGTAACACTCTGGAGCCAGATGACAGGGCTGCTGGAACCCTTGTCACTCCTGACAGGTAATACGGCCAGCCTATTCCAAGCATCCATCCATTGAATTGTACTGTTGGTAAAAAATGTTACAAGACTTGCCACTCTTAATACCAAAGACACCAGATAGGAAAAATTTTATCAGCGCATGTATGCGCACGCGCGCGCGCACACACACACACACACACACACACACACACACGCTAGGAGGCTTCCTATGAGCCTTTCTCAAGAACTTTCACAGGTGGATCCAACCGCATCGACCTCTGCCAAAGCCTTCAGTCTTTTCATCTTCCAGAACGGTGACCCATTTGGAAATACCACCCCTCCAGGGTGCCGTGACTACTGAACCACCCCCGTTCCCACCATTTCCTCTCCTCCTCTCCTCTCTCTCCTCTCCTTACCCACTCACCCACTCTTCCCCCTCACTTCTTGGAGTCCTCTCTGCCCTTGGAGGTCTTGGAGACCTCCCTCCCCTGTACCTCCCTCTCCTCTACCTCCCTCTCCTGTACCTCCTGTACCTCCCTCTCCTCTACCTCCCTCTCCTCTACCTCCCTCTCCTCTACCTCCCTCTCCTCTACCTCCTGTAACTCCCTCTCCTGTACCTCCCTCCCTTGTACCTCCCTCTCCTCTACCTCCCTCTCCTCTATCTCCCTCTCCTCTACCTCCCTCCCCTGTACCTCCTGTACCTCCCTCTCCTCTACCTCCCTCTCCTGTACTTTTCCTCCCTCTCCTGTACCTCCCTCTCCCGTACTTTTCCTCCCTCTCCTTTACCTCCTGTACCTCCCTCTCCTGTACCTCCCTCTCCTGTACCTCCCTCTCCTGTACCTCCCTCTCCTCTACCTCATCCATCTCCATGAATGACTCCTTCCCATCCACACAGTCTGCTGAACATAGCAAGGGATCCACTGGACAATGATTAACTGCACAGACTCTGGGATCAGGTAGCCTATGGACAATTCCTGACTCCACCCTTTATAGCCACGTGGCCTACACAAGTTCTTTGCCATCTGTGAAATGAAGATCATAAGAATATCTCGCTTTATGAGGATTACATTAGTGAATATGTGTAAAGCATTTAGAGCAGTGCCTGATCTACAGCAAGTATTATCGAAGTGTTTGCTAAATAATTCACATTTTAAAACATGTCTCTCCTTTCACACACAAACAACAGTGTACTCATCCTAGATCCCACTTTCCTCTCCAGTCACCACCCCGAATTTTCCTCTTCCCTGACCAGCCACGCTTTTTGAAACAGTCTCCTGCATTCACTTCCTCCACTTTCCAACCTTGTATTCATAACCCAACTTGCTGCAGATGGAATTCACTAAAGCTACTCTTACCAAAGCTAATACTCACAACTTCCTAGTTGAATCCAATAGCTGCTTTCCAGCCTTTATTGATTTGTCATTAGTGTTTAATGTCACCAAATATCATCCCCTTGAAAGGCTCACTTCTGACTCTACAGCACCATCACCTTCTTGTGATTCTCCTCCTAACCGTCCAGCCACTCCCCTTTGCCCCTTTTATGTTCCTTTTCTTTGGCACAGTCCCTTAAACAGTGATGTCCTCAAGGTTCTGTTCTAGGTTCCTCGGTGACCTCAGGCAGTAACAAAGCTTCGAGTACCATTGCTATGCAGATAATCTTCTAATCTCAATCTCCATTCCAGATCTGGGCTGAGACGGAGAGCTAGCTGCCTCCTGGACATCCTCACTTGGATGAAGAGCTAAAACTAGTAAGTTTAAACGTGTCAATGAGTCTGCATCTTCTCAAACATCTCCTGCTCTCTGAGTTCCCTCTCTTAGAGAATGGTGCCAGAGTCCACCCTGTCCCCCAAACCCAAATCCCAGACTTGCTTCCTGGGTGCTCCCCCCTCCTAAGCCTCCACATCTGGTCAATCAGCTATTGCTCCAGTATCTTCTAAGTCCATATTTTTCCTGCATCCCAATTCCACTAAGTTTCTGGCCTGCACCAGCCTCCCGACTTGCCTCTTCCCTCCTCACTGAAGCCAGAGCGATCTTTCTAAAACTCTGACCTGATGCTCTGTTTCCTCAGCTGAAAGCATGTCAGGGGCTACCTGTTGCCCTAGAGTCCATCCAAACTCTTAACCCAGCAACCAGGGTACACCAGAGGTCACTTTCACCTGCCACAGAGCTGATTTTTAACAATCCAGGAATTTTGCATGCCCGTTGGTAGTTGGTAGCTGATATCAGCCACAACAGGAACAGTCTATGGAAATCAGCCGACGCCCCCCGAGCTGGTTTACCAGCCCACATTCACCTACCACCTCATCCCCTAAAACTTCCCAGCTGCAGCTCTGCTCTCCAGCTACACTGAATCACTGCCAGTTGCCTCTCACTTCTGTGCCCGTGTACTACCACTGCTTCTGAAGGGCATCTCCTCCTCTTCTGTAGGCGCTCTCCTACTTATTCCTGCATCAGCACTCACCTCCTCAGGGGGGCCTTTCCTCAAATTGACAGATGTACTCCTTCTGCGTGCTGCCACAGCACCCTGTCCTTCATAAGTCTGTGTCAACATCTATGTCTACATATAAAATGAGGGCTTGCTATTTGCCACACGATGGAAAAGAAGTTGACGTGCATGACCTCATTTAATCCTCACAATAATCATAGGAGAGGTTGACTGCTTAAATGAAGACATTTGGTCTTAGAGCAGTTCTGTAAGCTCCACGAGTTTAGAGGCTGCCTTGCACACCCAGTACATATGACAGTGCTGGTACTTAGTAGGTGTTTGACACAAGTAGATATTGAATAAATTAATTCTAAATCACAAAAATAACTGCTTGACAAATTCTACATTATAACATTCACAGGTCTTTGTCCCTACAACTTATTAATATTCATACATTCTCTAGAAGCATACAAATGATGCTGACTGAAAAGTTTACCCACTACTCTCCGTAAATAGCTGGTGCAAGAACCCTTTTGCAGGCGGCAGCAATCAAGAGAGCACCCTAAACTACTGTTAATCAGACCCCAGCCCCACACTGCTTCTGGGTTTCCATGTACCTGTCAAGCCTCAGGGGCTGGAGCTTCTCTCTTAAAAGCATTGGCTTCTTGAGGTTCTGCAAGATGCTTAAGTATCTTTTCAGTGTTTTGTTTTTAAGCTGTGATTTCTCCACGACCATCCCTGAGATTCAATTGACCTTTTCCCATGGTTTCAAAATAGCAACCAAGAAGCTGGGTTTTGAAATTGAACCAGAGACAAGGGTTATGAACCTGAGTGCTCCCCCAGCCATTTGGAGGCACTGCAGACGATGAGGGCACAGCTTTCAAGAACTTTTACCCAGAAACAGTGTCTCCCAACAAAACGATGTTCATTTGGGAAAGAAACTGCTACCAACCGATTTTACCTCTGGGATTTCTTTGGCGTTCATGACGAGTGTCTATAGCACCTGGGTCAAATGAGAATTATTTGTGTGATTTATTTGAGCCTCTCAGGAAATGCCAAAGTTCCAAATATTCTGGTCATTAAAAATTCTTGGAAAGATGAGAGTGCTCCAATTAGACCCAACTATAAGAGCTTTGATGCAGGACGAAACTCCATCTGGACCCCAAGTAATCACTGAGGAATACTTTTTCACAGGGAAGTAAACCATGCTCTCATCTAGCTTTATGTTGTCCACTGGTCATTGTAGGGTTTGGAACTTCCACTTGGAAGTCATTGGTGAGAATAAAAATATTTTCATTTATTATTTTATCCACAGCACCCACTTTCAAATAAAATGTTTCTCCCTCCCTCTTAGGGTTTTTCCTAGGTTTGAGTTAATTCTTTGCACAAGGAATAAAGCTGGTGCCAAGTACAAGTTAATAATTATATTATGCTTATTCTCTGGGGAAGCTGAAGTCTGATCAACTTCCTCCACATTGTAGAACTGTTTCTTCTTTCCCTTGAAGGTTTCCTTGCTCTCCCCCACCCTCCCCCCAACCACCACACACAAATGATTCGTGTTTACCTTTTCTGTCCTAGTCTTCTTTTGCAAATCACTTTATTCTCTGTAAAACGCCTTTGATAATGAGGATCTCAACTCTCTTCTCACATCCCATTGGCATTAGATCAATTGTACAAAGGTTATCTTGAGGTTTCGTCTAGACTTTTAAAGAAAGCATCCTGGAAATAGTTCCAGGCTTTTTGATTAACTGGGCAGTTCTGGAAATCATCGGCTTTTGTCATTCCTCACGTGAATTACGGTATTCATCACTGGCCCTCTATATCAGGGTGTGCTGCTGAGAGTTTCTGCTAATACAGGATGCAACAGTTTGGATTCTCATGAAAGTGTTCATTCTGAGGTCATTTCACCTTTATATACGAATCTTTATTTAGATCTTAATAAATGAGAGAGTCAATGTTAGACCTTTACTAAAAAATTCTACCAAGCCCTTATCATAGAGATCAGTGTGGCCCTCAAATTTTTTTCCTTCTGATGGCCTTAACCTCTTTTGGCTCAATTTAACTTTGTTTCAAAGGAATTTGGATCAGAGCAGACTGTGTAGGCAACCACTCTTCATGATTATCAACGTTGTTCCTATGTGGGAATCTACATGCACAATTCAGAAAACTATGGTGACGATAATTTTATTCAAATTGATCAGTAGCGTGTGGCTGGCTGCCTGGGTGACACCGACAAATCGAGAATAGTCAACATGTCGATTACAAAACAAGATCAGCTCTACCTTCACAAGATGGGGCCAAGAGCTGCTTCTTGCGAAGTAGTCTCTTGCATACTTTGTCACTAAAAGAAAGGCAGGGAAGGAACTAACCTTCATTGAGTGCCACATGCCAAACACTCCCGCAAACAATTTACAGGGGTTTAACTGAAAATTCATGATTACAGGAGGGTGTGAAATAGCTCTTTATAACAATAAGAATGGGGAATTCCTTAACCTAGGGGTGTTATGGACTTTACAGATTCTTGTTCAGTCTGAGGGAAATTTCTTGAGGGAAGGGGTTGAGTAGCTGAGTTTAAAAGACTTTCCTGTCTTGAATAATTATTGGTCCAACTCATGAATGTATTTTCTCAGTTGCTGCTTCCTGCATTATTAGCTTTGCCCTATCTCTGTGTTATTAAGTATTTAAAGCAGCTCGTTAATAATTTACTGCTCTGCTTCTATATGGCTGTTCAGCTGCTACCCTAAGGTTGGAATTTCTCCTGGGTTGCAGCTCAGTTCTTATGTTGGCTCTTGTTCTGCTTGGGCTGCAGGTCCTTCTCCCTTTTTCAGAAACTCATGGCGATATTTCTGGTTGACTCCTGATGTTACACCTGCTAACTCTTGCTGATTCCTCCCAGATATTTCAACTCCTGGTCCGTTCTGGACTTGTTCCACCTTGTTTGGTTTCCCATTTTGTATAACCGCACTCTAGATCTGATACACAGGACATGATTGACAAAGGCACATATGGTTGTCTATATCTAGGGACCTCTGTATGGTTACACTGAATAGATCACATTGACCAAAAGTTATGACCAGGATGATTCTGGAAATTATTCTTTCCACTAGCCTACAGGTCTAGGCTTGAAAATAAAATCAAAGAGTAATCAAGTTGTTGATTCTAAAAACCAACAAATAGTTGCAGGAGAATCTAAATCTGCTTACCTATTTTCTTGAGGAGTAGCATGTAATGAGTTAATAATAAGTAAGGAACTATATGTCAAAATCATTTTCTGATGTTGCATAAGTCTTATATGACACCATACAATTGGAAATCTCTGATTTTCTGACTACAGAATGGACTTAGTATAGTGCTAGTTACCAGATATTTAGTGTAGTTTCTTTCCTGATTTCAAAGACTATTTTTTAAATATTAATTTTTTGGAAAAAATTTTTTAAATTTAATATTTTTAAAAATAGTCTTTTGTAAAAGGCTTGGCAATTCCTGCATGAGAGGAGAATGATTACAAACTGATTAAATGCTGATTAAATGTAGTTTATCTCCCAAATGGCTGTCATCAATTCTTTCCCCCCTTTTACATGCACACAACACCTCCATCTAAAGAGAAGTCCATTCCTTCACCACTCAGAATCTGAGCTCTCCCCTGAGTGCTTCAACCAATAGGATATCATGCAGATGACATTGTGTCAGTTTTGGGTTTGGTCTTTGTAAGGACTGGAAGTTTCCATGTCCTGCCTCTTGGAGCCCTGAGCTGCCATGTCAGAAGTGCAAGATACTTTGCTAGACAGAAAGACTACTTGGAGGAGCTCAGAAGTGACAGACATGTGATGAAGAAGCCATCTTGGACACTCAGCCCAGTTGAACCTTCACATGGTTCCAACTCAGCAGCTCTACAACAGCAACTGCACAAGAGACCCCAAGTGAAGTCTGCCCAGACAAGCTCAGTCAACTCACAAAACTAGGAGAGATAATAAGAAATTGCTGTCTTAAGCCACTAAGTGTTAATGTGTTTAATTACATACTGTAGACAACTAAGACAAATGATTCTCAAGGTTCAGGATAAGGCAAGAATCCAAACCAAGTACTTCCCATTAAAAATTTTATCTCTGAATTTCCCTGTCCACATCCAACTCATTTGGCCTTTCTCCAGTTGTTTTATCCCTAATTTTAGTAATGAATGTGAATTATTACTGTTAAGCCTAAGTCTTATATATGTGTACATGTATATATAAATCTTAAAATTTGTTTATAAATTTACTATATAAATACACACAATTCACAAAAGCTATTGGCACATCACAAAGTCAGGATGGTAGAATTAATGGTGGGGAATCCCAATGGAGATCACCAAATTTTACATGTCAATGATTTATTGGGCAGCAAGAATACTTCATCTGATATATGCTCTTATTCTTTTTCCACAAAAAGATACTAATGGAAGCCATTGTATGGTCCACTAAAAATATCCAACATGATAATTTGCTATCTGGCTTCCAGGAGATATTAATCCTTTGCCATAACTAATGGACTTTTCCAGCCGCCAGAAAGTGGAAATATAAAGATCCACAGTTGGATTTCTGAACATCAGATCAGTCTTCCTGCTGAAACCCTCTGACTCTATATCTTAATTTCAGTAACTGGACTTCTGATTTGCCTTTTTTGTCCAAAAATAGAGAGGAAGTGTGTAGGGGAAAAGTAGCCAATATATTTTACATTTACAACATACTAGGCATTTTTCTATGTGCTTATAGGTCATCTCCTAGTCCAAGGATAAAGGTGCTTTCTTCCCCTCAGTTCTCTGCATCTCAGCAAATGTCACTAGTGCCCATCAAGTTGCATATTCCCTAACCAAATGAAATCTTTGATGACTCTCTTCCCTTCATACTTTGGGGTTTTTTTCTTTTGTTTTGTTTTTTAATTTTTTTTTAAATTTATTTTTGGCTGCATTGGGTCTTCATTGCAGAGCACACAGGCTTTCTCTAGTTGCAGCGAGTGGAGGCTACTCTTTGCTGTGGTGCACGGGCTTCTCATTGTGGTGGCCTCTCCTGTTGTGGAGCACGGGCTCTAGGCACGCAGGCTTCAGTAGTTGTAACTCATGGGCTCTAGAGCGCAGGCTCAGTAGTTGTGGCGCACGGGCTTAGTTGCTCCGTGGCATGTGGGATCTTCCTGGACCAGGGCTCGAACCCATGTCCCCTGCATTGGCAGGTGGATTCTTAACCACTGTGCCAACCAGGGAAGTCCCTCACCTCATACTTTGAATCAACTCCATTATCAAGTCCTGTCATGTCTATCTCTAAAACGACTGAGTTTTACACTTTAAATGGGTACAATTAAAACAAATGTTATGGTATGTGAATTATACCTCAATAAAGCTATTATTTAAAAAAATTTAAAATACATCTGGAATCTTTCCACCTCTTCTTGTCACCACCACTGTCATCCTTATTCAAACCTCCATCTTCTTTTGCTGGATTACTGCAGCAGCTTCCTACCTAGTCTCTCTGCTTTAGGTCTTGCCCTTTTATGGTTTATTTCCACGTAACAGTCAAAGCAATCCTCTAAGACATGGTAGAGTCAGCTTGTGTGAGTTGACAAGTGCTTATTGTTAAGTTTTCAAGAATTTTCTAAGCCAGTTGTTAAGTACAGACATCATTAAAACTTAAATTTTGTAAATGTATAATTAGATAAATTTTAATAAAACAAAGGATAATATTCAAAAAAATTAAAAAAGAAAGAAAAAGTGATCCTCTAAAAACATAATCCCTAATATGTTGGTTTCTTGCTCCAAACCCATCCAACAATTTTTCATCACACTGAAAATAAAAGCCTTCCAGGCCCCACATGATCTGGCCTCTCTTTCCAACTTCATATCTATCACTCTCCACCTGTTCTTTTTACTGCTGCCACACAGAACTTGCTCTTTCTAAAACGTGCCAAGTCCATTCCTGTCTCAAGAATGAATAGTCTTAGCATCATTTGTTCACTCTTCCTAGGACGTCTTTCTCCAGATCTTTCAGATCTCTGTTTAGTGTTTTCTCATCAGAGACCTCCCAAGGCAGTTTTATATGAAATAGTAGTCACCCACCTCCCTCACCCTCAATTTACTCTTTACCTCTTCAACTTGCTTTATTTTTTTCTTTATAATGTTCATCATTACATGACTTTTTGTAACACTGTTATTTGTCCACAGCAATGTGGTCTCCATGAGTGGAGAGGCTCTGTCTCCAGCACTTAGAATAGTACCTGACACACAGCTGGTACTCAGAAAATATTGTAGAATGTTGAATGAGTGTGAATGATGAATGAAGAATGAAGAAATAAATATTATAAACATCCCTCTTTGCTAAGTTCACCAGTTCTTCCTCATATCACAGACAGCAACCTAGCATAATGAGATTATGCTCTGATTGGGTCTTATTTCCCCCCAGAGCTCTGTGGGTTGCCAAGGTCACAGTCACTTTGAAGAAATACCAACAACCTCAAACTGGTAGGAAGAAAAGTTTTCTAATATGCCCTCATAAAAGGCCAGAAATGCCCTTCTCCCATCAAAAGGACACTTGGACCAATTAATAAGCTCTGGGCAACAAACATATTTTCCTAAAATTATCCATCCTGTAGCCCAATAACATAGTCCCAAAATGATTTATTGCATATGAGTATATGGCAAGCCCTTGCTGGACATTAAATATGTAAAAAATAAATTCAATATAGTCACTTGGAAGATCCCCTCTGCTTCCTGTGACTAATTTTATATACATGGTTTAAAAAATGTAACCTGATTTTTCAATAATATAATTATTTTTAAATTTCAAAGAATTAACATATTTCTTATTCTCTACTGTGGTAAGAGCTACCTTAAAGTCACTCCTTCCCATTGACGATTTCCTCTCTTAGTGTATATTCTCCTTCTGCCCTCCCGTCAAAGAATATATCCATCTTCTTTTCAAGAGGGTAGCCCACTCATTGTGCTCTTGATTCCACTCCTTCCCACTACACTTCCATCATTCAATGTCTATAATTTTCACTATGATATATCTCAAAAGAACATCCCCATTCTGCACTGAAGTTGTTTCCTTATCCATCATCACTAATTTCCTCCTCTAAGCCCAGTACCACTTTCCACTTTCTCTTCCTCCTGGAGCTCTCTAAAAGTGTTAGACACTGTTGACCTCTGCTTCCTCCTCAGACCCTCCTCTCCCTCAGCACAGTGCTCCTGGGCTCTCCTGTCCTCTGCCCCTCTTCTCCCTATCAGTGCTCCTCAGGCTCCCTCCCAGGTTTATCTTCAGCTTTGCACACCCTGCACGTGGGGAGCCTTCAAGACTCTGCCTTTTAGCCATATTCCCCTTTGATAATCTCACCTGCATCCATGGTTTCAACTGTCATCTCTTTAGGGGGTCCCACAGGTCTACATCTTCAATCATAATCACAATCCTAAACTCTATTCCATAGATCCATATGCCTGCTAAATATTTCTATCTGAAATTCTTCAAACTCAGCATAGCTAAAATAAAGCTTATTGTTTTCCCATTTCACAAGTCAGTTCTTTCTAATTTTTCCATTAATGACACCACCACTCTTCAGTCATCTTCAACTCCTCTCTCTCTCTCTCTCTCTCTCTCTCTCTCTCTGTCTCTCTTTGTCTCTCTCTCTGCCTCTGTAGCTCTCCTCTCTCTCTCCTTTGCTCCCCAAACCCATCAGTTTTCAAGCTTTGTTGATTTCCTGTGAAGGTTGTCTATGTATGTTCTGTCCTTTTCATTATACTTAACAATGCCCTGGTTCTCCCTTTAGTATCTCCTGCCTAGACTCTTCAAGTAGTCTTACAGTATATGTGTTGCCAAAGCGAGCACTTCAGGTAGTCTTATAAATGTCTTCAGTTTCTCTCCAACCCCTTTAATTAGCTTCCAAAACCTCCAATGCTTGCCATATCCTGCTGAATAGATTCTAATTTCTTTAGTCTGAGCTTTAATGCACTATTATTTCTCTATGTGGCTTCTTACCCTCCACCAAAAGTGTACTACCCACTTTTTTCCTGAGTACACCTTTTGTTTGAGGACCTTCATATGTCTCCTAATACTCTCCTTCATCTAGACTAACTTTCCCCGTCTCCTTCTCACAAAATCTTACTTTTTGTGTCCAGTCTGAAGGACGCATCCTCTATTAAGTCAACAGAAATCGATGACCAACCCCAGTCAACAGAAATCTCTCCTTCCTCTTACATCTATAAAATGTTGCTTACACTTCAATTTTAAAATTGTGGTTGTGTCTAGCTACTTCCTCAACTGTATTTTAAACTCCTTAAAAGTAAGGATGGCTTCTCTGGTAGATTATATTATTATTCTCAAATGTTTACTGTCTTTGTGGAAGAATCATAACTGTCTGCCCTTCATGGGACGTTTAGCTACATGACTGGCTTTGGCCAATTAAATCTGAGCAGAAGTGATATATGCCACTTCTGGTCCATCGTGTGTTTCTGTCATCTCTTTTGTCCCCCTGCCACAAGATAGGCTTGTCCCAATTAGCTGCTCCTCTTGTCCAGATGCCAGAATAAAAAAGATGGGAAGTAGAGGTACACCTAACTCACAGTGGACATTAACACAAATGAGAAATAAACCATTGTGCTGTGAGTTATTGAAACCTGGGGGTTGTTTGTTAAGGCAGCATAATTTAGCCTACATTGAATCCACTTCTTATCCAATTCAACAAATATTCAGTCATTCATTTCATAATCCTGAGATTATACCCTATGCCAAGACTACTTTAAGTATCATGAAAATTACAAAAATTCATGAAGTGTCATGTCTGTCTTCAATTCTCTTAGTTCTGAGTAGTAAGATAAGACATGTTTTCGGGTTACTACAATACAATGCAAAATATCATAAATCTCTTTGGAGACCTGCAAACAAAGAGCCACTAGGTTTCAGGAAAGGGAGAAATAGCATTACACTGGAGAAACCAGAAAAAGTTGCATAAAGTATTATTTGTATCTTGCTCTACACCTAGCATATAATAGGTTTTAAAGATGTGCTGAATAGAGAAATAAATGAATTAATAATAAAGCAAAAAACATGGACAGTTAGTTTAGTCAATAAAGGCTGACATTTCTGTGTTAATTAAATCACTTAATTTGCCACATCAGGGCAAGTGAAATGGTTCAGGGTAAAAGAACTCAGGCACTTAAGAACTTGTGAGTGGGTGAATTTGCTTTAACTAGATCCTCTGATTAAAGAAATCTTACTCATTGACACTGGCATCTTTTAAGCTCCAATTATTTCTGGTTTGTCATGTGGCTTTTCATATGATCCACTGCTTTTAGCAGGCTGCTTAAGCAAGTTTATCTCCTAGTCAGCAACCAGAGGGTTCTTATTTTCAGTTTTATTCTTGATGGGAACCATCAAGCAGAACCTTTGGGGCTGGTACTTCCAAGTTCATTAGGGCTAAGAGAACTCGGTCCAGGGATCAGTAAGGCATGTACAAGTCCCCAAAGTGGGCAAAGATAGTCACCTTAAATAGCTTAGCACAGAATTTTTAGAATAAAGCTTTCCCTCCATAACTCTGACACATGCTTCTGGGATGATTCAAGTGATAAATGCCCTATTCCTGGGTTAATAAATTACAAATTCGGGAATGATTTAAATAGCTTAATCATGCACCCAGTGCCACAAACAGGAAAACGTTGAGTCCAGGAGGACAGGACGGGAAGGCCATAAATGAACTCTTGTCCTAGCTTTCCCCTAACCTAGACTGTGCCCGTAGGGCAAAAATTCTGTCTCTCGGGTCTCTTCAGCTCTGAATTTCTCTGAGTCTGTGAAACTATGCATATTCAAAAAGATTTGCCTCTGGGAAGTTGATAGCCTACTTTCACTGGACATTTTTCCAAATGACAGTGGGACTGAGGATCCTCCCTCTTCCCCCATGGTTAACTAACTAAGCAGGGTGAGCAGGTTTTGTGAAATGCCAGCCCCAGAGGTTACCACAGTAGAAGCCACAGATGCCTACACCTGAATGCAAGTGCCCCCACTGGAATAATATCTTTCGATAATGCTAACATGGCGACAGTGGTATGAAAGGGGCTCTCTTTTCCAAGAGAGACCATTCTCTAATGATAAAGTGATGATGCCAAGGGTGCTGAGTCTATGACAGAGTTTCTGAGAGAAGAAAAATGTCACACTTTCCACAGGTCAAACCCAAGCTCAACAACATAGTCATTCCTGACTTTAGACAAGTTGCTGACTCTCTTTGTGCCTCTGTTTTCAGATCTTTATGACAACTACCTTGTGTGGCTATGATGAGGTTATTTTGCGGATGTGAAAGTTCCCAGGGCTCCACAAGCTTTCACATGAACTTAATGCATGTTAGTTTTCTTCCTCTCGGGAGGCCCCCTTAGTCCACTTTGGTTCCTATCTTGAATATTATTTCATTAACTTTTTTTTACTTTTTTCACTTCTTTTTAAAAAATTTTTATTTTATATTGGAGTACAGTTGATTAACAATATTGTGTTAGTTTAAGGTGTACAGCACAGTGATTCAGCTATACATATACGTGTATCTATTCTTCTTCAAATTCTTTTCCCATTTAGGTTGTTACAGAGTATTGTGCAGAGTTCTCAGAGTTCTCGCTTTATCTTTTAGTTAAATACTGCTTTCCCCTATGTTTAATATGTTTCACAATAAGCTGAGAAACCACACACACACAAAATTGTCTAATCCAGGATGAAAAAAAGTGCCAAATCATCTAGTGTAGACCCATCATCTACTTTTAGGCTTATTGACAAAATTTGAGATCTCTCATTATCCCTCAAAAATTCCCTTGGCCCATAACAACTTTAGTTTTAAAGTTCCCTAAATACTAAGCAGCACTATCTCCTGGCTCATCTCTGATAATTACCCCCGAAGCTCCCTTTCTGGAAGCTGGCAGTCTTAACTCACCCCAACTCCCTCCCCAGCTACCCAACTCACTCAAATTCCCGTATCCACCCAATGCTCGCAGTGGCTTCCACCAACAAATTGTTCTTAACACTGTCCGCTCTCATAACTCTCAAGAGTAACACTCACCACCCTCTCATATAGCTGAATGAATGCAAAGGGGTTTCATACCCTTCCTTTTTATTCTTTGTCTCTATATTTCAATATTTTCAGGCATAATATTGGCTGTGTGCTTCAGTTAGCAGAGGAGGAAATTAAAGGACAGGAAGATGAATGATTTACCCAATGCCAAGAAATTAACAGCAAAGGTCAAGGTTAAAACTGAGCTCCCTGCCTTTTCTTAATAGCAGGGTCCCTGGTTCAGGGAAGGCTCTTCATAAACATTTGTTGAATAGGTATTGCATGAATGAATGCTCTGTTTCCTCCACTGTAAATTGACAGTGACACTGACACTTTTCTGAAATTGGTGCAACATATTGTTGTCTTCAAGATTAAGTGTTGGGATATTATTTAGGAGTCCAGATGTCTGTTTAGCTCTGGTGCTTCAGGTTAATAAGATGTGGTGATACACACACACAAAAATACAACTTTCAGAGATTTCATAAACTAAGACAGAAGACAAAACAGAGGAAGTTTGTTACTCTCATTCTATGAGGAGACAGAGGAAGGAAAATGATCATGTCATAGATCAGGGCACTAGTGTTATAATTTATTATGTGCTTTCATAAACCTTAGCTTCTTTGAAACTCACATCAACCCTATGGGGATGGTAGGGCAGACATCATCTCCATTTAGCCTTTGAAAAATTGAAAACTCAAAGAATTTAAGTGAATATTCCCAGCTTACAAAGTTAGTAAGTGGTGGAAACAAAACTAGAGCCCATGTCTTCTCTTTCTAGATGAGAATTAGTCATTCTTGTGCTATCAATCATCAGTTATAAAGCATTTAACCCTTGATGCTGAGTATGGCTTTTTTTAAATGGGTGTATTCTACCTTCCCACTTAAAGACACTGAGGGCAGGGCTGTGTCATATTCATATTTGATTCCCTATATCTAAGCTGAGTTTCTTTCACAAAGTAAACCCTAAATGACATTTAATAACAATGCTATTATTCTGATGGATAAAAATAACATTTTTAAGGAACAGGAGCTATATTTAGCAAGTTGGCTCTTTCATGATATTGACTAATTAATTCCCTGGTCACATTACCCAGGCAAGATTGAAAAGTTTATTTCTTAATGCATGTCCCATCAACTTTAAGCAACAATTTTTTTGAGGGAAATTGGGTCATTTTAAGAGAAGTGCTTTTTTTTTTTTTTTTTTTTTTTGTGGTACGCAGGCCTCTCACTGTTGTGGCCTCTCCAGTTGCGGAGCACAGGCTCTGGATGCGCAGGCTCAGTGGCCATGGCTCATGGGCCTAACCGCTCCACTGCATGTGGGATCTTCCCGGACCGGGGCACGAACCCGCGTCCCCTGCATCGGCAGGCGGACTCTCAACCACTGCGCCATCAGGGAAGCCCGAGAAGTGCTTTTAACTCTCTCTGAAATGTGCCTTCTTCTGGTGTCTCTAAAAAAATCCCTGATTTGCCAAATGATGAAAAATATATTCTCTCCTGAACTCTAGGATTAGAAACATGCATGTTTTTTATTTACATGCAGCAGATAGCATGGCCTGTGATTAAAAGGTAATCCAGACGCACAGGACCTCTGAGGAAACAATTCCTGCACAGTAAAGCCGTGGGAGGTTTGGCAGTCCGGATGGCTCATTCATCACAGTACGGAAGGCAACCTCTCAAGAACTTGTAAACGAGATGAAGAGCTCTCTCGGAAGGTTAGGGCAAACATGTACCAGCCCTCTGTGTTCTCTGTTTAGGGTCATTTCACTTACGATGATTTATCTTAATCTTCAAAATTCTGGGAAGTATATGATACATCAGGAGGGAGGTACCATATTTCTAAGCTGCCAGACTTTAATATGAAAAAGAAATCCTTTCTGGATGACCATAATTTAAGTCAGAAAACAGCGGGACAGAGTGCAGAGTTATGCATGGATTGTTTAGTCAAAAAAACCCTAATAACTAACAGAGCAAAAACTGGATTTAGGAAGCTAAATTGAAAACTTATTTTGGTGAGCTTCAGAGGGGACACTTCAGAACAAAAATTGACCATAAATTTTACCATATTTTGCTTTTTGAAATGAAATTCTTTCACTTCAGACTAAATACCACCCCTTATTTCCCCTTCACCTCTACTGCTATATTTCTGGAATATATTCCCTGTGATTTCCGTAGATTTTGGTCTTATTTGCAATGGAAAAGGAATTTGGTGGGTCACATATCTCTAGAATGTCTTTTTGTAGTTTGTTCTACCCTATTCATACCCCCTCTCCTACTATGTCACACACCTCTGGACCACTTGGCAACTGTAATGAATGAAAATGGCTGGTCCAGAGGCAGCTCAATTAAAGGCAGAGAGCTCCAGGTGACAAGCCAACTGGGTTGTACAGGTATCAGGCCTGTGACTTCAGATCAGTAGCATCTTATCCTTCTTCCTGTAACAAGCACTAAATCCTACAGGTAACAGGCATTTAAGAAACACTATATCACTGCAACAACTTTATGCCAGCATAAGCCCACAGAAATGGAGATCAGTAAAATACCTAGGAAGTTACTGCACAAAGTAATTGAACAGCAGATAAAAATTGTACTCTAATGTTGGTTCTGCTGTTCATTTGTTATTTTATTCATGCATTCAGCAAGTAGCTGTTGAACGGCTACTAGGTGGTGGCCACTAGAAACGTCTTGGTAAACAAGACAGATACGGTCCCCACAATCACAGAATTTACAATCTAGTGGGAGAAGGGGTACAGAGAAGTTGAGAGGAAATCACGGTAGCTTGTATTAATGTCATCAAAAAGGAAGAATTATAGTGCCCTATTGAGACCACAAAGGAGGGGCAACTACTGCAGGTAGGTGTGTGTGTAGAAGCTGGTCAACAGGGGCTCATAGGATTAAACTGTAGTTGATAGTTAGCTTGATAGAGGGGTGGGAGGTGGGCAGAGGAGGAGCCAGCATGTACAAAGGCCCAGAGGCTAGAAAGAACATACTGTTAATCCACATGTTTGACAATCTTCCCACAATTTCTTTTCCTCTCTGTGACTGAAGACAATGTCGTGGCCAAATAATTGGGCAAGACTGTGTCTGGAGTTGCTGAAACCTCTTGCCCATAAACGTTGTTTTCTATGTTTAAAAAGGTTAAGCTGTCTGAGTATGTCATTTATTGCATTCCCACTTAAAACTGTGATCAACTTGCAGACAGGGATCATAGCTCACTGTATTTCCCAGAACCCATGGCCACATTCTGTACACATTGGAAGCTTAAGAAATGCTTGTGCTAAACAAATAGATAAACAACAAAGAAAGGTCAGCACCCAAGCTGGAACTCCCAGAATTTTCAAGGGAGTGGCAATGTTTATCCAACAGGGGTTTTTAGCCAGTGTTACTTGCTTAAGTTCAACTTTAGGAGCTTAGTCACAAAGATCCTCATTAAATAGTATCTTAGCAATCCAAATAGTCGCTGACCCTCTGACTTGAGTTAGTTGACCTGGTTGATTAAGGAAGCCAAAATCAGGAGCTTCAAATCTCAGGAGAGGTTTGTTAGCTTCAGGGAGAGAAAGGAGATCCAGTACCTAGTCTCATACATCAGCCATACCCTGAGCTCTGGCCAGGCTGAGGGAAACAGCATTGCGTATAGCACGTGGCCCATATTATGGGCTAGGCACTGTATTAGGTGCTGTTGACATAAACATAAATAAGAAGTAGTTCCTGCTCCTAAGGTGGACCTGGCACACAGTAATTGTTCAATAAATATTTGTTTAAAAACTGAGTGAACACAATCCCACCTATTCAAATAAATATTATAAAATATGTTGCAGTTTTGTTTTTCTAGTGGGGCTCTCCCCTAGGCTGTAGAAATTTTTGTGTCGTATGAACTCTTTGTAGTTTCTACAAAAGGAAAATTCTTCCTCTCAGGTCCTGAAGGAACCCCTACAGCTGCTTTTGAAAAGACTAAGAGCTGCAGCTGAAGAAAGGACCCTGATCCCCCTCTCACGGAGACTGCAGTGTAAGCCTCTGTTCCAATGTTACCCTACCCTGGGCACAGCTGTTGGACCAAAAGAGTTGCTCTGAGCATCGCAGCATGGGCAGTAGCCCTCAGTAAACTGCAGGCATCCTGAAAGAATGCTCTTCTACAAAACACACACATTTTATAAGTAGCAGGACTCCACTCCAGCCCTTGGATTGCCCAAATCCAGGGCTCACAGCCACCAAGAAGAAAGAGTCCTAACAGAAGGGATCATTATTTCCCGATGCAGAAAACAACATAATCCCTTCCTCTGAAACCTTAAAACCACATGCATTAGTGTCATATTCAGTCATAAACTTACTCGGAATAAGATCTCTCCCTCTCCTCGGTAGGCATAGTCTCAAATCTCAGGGAGTCAAGTTCTTATGTTTACCACCCTCAATAACACTTGTCAGGAGCTCTGGCTTTTGAGTCCCCTTTGCCGTGAGCAAGCCATTTTTCTTCCAGGGCACTTTCCTTGGGCATCTTTGGAATGAATTGCAGCCAGGACTTAGCTATTTCTTGGGTGAAGAAACCTGCTTGGTTTCTCATATTTGGGGAATAATGTGGATGATTGGGTGTGTGAGAGAAATGAGAAGGGCACTGTGACCCCTCTGTGAGTATTAACCCCTTGTAGTGATGGGGCAGCAGGGCAGGAAGACAAGATTAACCAAATGGCAATACAGTAACAAGCTCAAGATGCAATTTTTATTACTGTCTGTACAACTTACATGGACTTGGGAAGAAAAGAAAATAATGATTAGCTGCAATACCCCACAACTGAGCTTTATTGACAAAAAATGTTTTTCATCAAAACCCAACTTCTTTCATTCATTTCTTCCCTACTTCTCACTTCCTCAAGCTGACTGAAAATATTTTCTGCCCTGGTTTCTTCCATGTGGTTATTTGATCATCCATCACTCACACAGCAAATATGTATTGAGCTGCTGTCCTGTACCAGGCACTGAGGAGTATGTTCCAGAGCTTCTATCTAGTAATTAAATATTTGATGCATAGGGTGATAAGCACAGTAAAAAGAAATCTACAAAGCATGAGGACAGGGAGAGAAAGGCATACATATGTCAAGATCTCTTGATTTTCTGGGAAAATAAGTACAGGCAGAGGATCAGGTAGCCAAGACAGAACTCCAGGGAAAGGAAAAGTACTAACAGCAGCCAACACTTACTGCTGTGTTAGGCACTGATGTGTTTACAATGTGCTAAGCACTGTTCTACGTTCTTTACCTGTGTCAATCTCTTTAATCCTCACAAGAACCAGATGACAGAGTCTCTATTATTGTTTCCATTCTAGCAACTGATACACAGAAAGACCAAGTAATTTGGCTGAATCACACAGCTAGACAGTGTCAAAGGCACAATGAGAACCAGAGCCTGAGCTCTTAACCACCAGAGGATAGCACAGACAGAGATATATGCAAAGGTCCAGAGATGAGAGGTCAGGGCCTTCTGGAGGAAATGGCAGTCAATACGAACGGGACAGAGTCTTCATGAGGGAGCATCGGAAGCAAATGGAAGTGAAGAGGTAATATGCAGGATGATGAAGAATCTATGTACCCTGCTAAAGTTCTTACTTAACCCTGAGAGCAACTGGAGCCATGAAAGTCTTTATACCCAAGCTCAGATCTACGTTTCAGGAAGATGACCAACAGCACAGTACAGAATGGATTGCAGAGGGGTGGGTGAGCAGGAGACCAGTGAAAACAGTCAGATAGCTGTACAGGTGATAAATGGTGAGGGGCCCGACAAAGGGAATAGGAGCAGGAAGGGAGGGAGGGAGAACAACAGGAGCTATTTAAGTGATAAAATTTACAGAACTGGGAGGGAAACTGGGTGGATGTAGAAGTTGATCCAGAAGAAAAGGAAAGGATAACTTCTAGGTTCAGGATAGGGTAGAACCTATGACATTAACCAGGACACGGAATGTAAGAGGAGTGCCCAGTTTAAGAAAAAGACAGTTTGTTCGGTTTGGGAATATTACATTTGAGATGCCTGTTCTCGCAATCTATTGCTACATAACAAACCATCCTAAAACAGCACTTTAAAATAATAATTTGTGATGGTTGCTCATGGTTCTATGAGTCAACTGTGTTCAGCTGGGCAATTCTTGCTTGTAGGCTCTCAGATAATTACTGTCAGTTGTTGGCTGGGCTGCAATCTTCTAAAGGCTCAGTTGGGCTTGCTGTCCAAGGTGGCTCACTCACGTGGGTGGCAATTGTTGCTGCCTTTTGGATAGAAGTTCAGCTGGGCTTTTCCACCTACACGTGGCTTCCCCATATAGCTTGAGCCTCTCTCAGCAAGATAGCTGGGTGACAAGAGATAGAGTCCAACGAGCAAGCATTTTAAGAAGCCTAGGCAAGGGGCTTCCCTGCTGGCGCAGTGGTTGAGAGTCCGCCTGCCGATGCAGGGGATGCAGGTTCGTGACCTGGTCCGGGAGGATCCCACATGCCACGCAGCGGCTGGGCCCGTGAGCCATGGCCGCTGAGTCTGCACGTCCGGAGCCTGTGCTCCACAACGGGAGAGGCCACAACAGTGAGAGGCCCGCGTACTGCCAAAAAAAAAAAAAAAAAAAAAAAAGCCTAGGCAAAAGCTGCAAAGTTTCTAAGGACATAGCCTTGGGAACCATATCATGGTGAAGAGTGACTCACAGGGTCATCCCAGATTCAAGGAGTGGAGACTCCATGGGGCTTGAAGATAGAGAAGCATACTTCATCAAGCCCATCTTTGAAGACTAACACAGTTCCTTTGGGACATGCAGTTGGAGAAGTTTAATTGGTATTCAAGTTATGGGTCTCTAGTTCAGGGAGAGATCTGGGCTAGGGATCTAGCTGGGAAGACAACCAATATGCAATTGGTGATTGAAACCATGGATGTAGATGAGATCTCCCAGGGAGAATGTGCAGAGTGCAACAAGAATGAGACCTGAGGAAGAACCTTGAAACACCAACATCTGAAGGGTAAGCAATGGAACAGCAATTCTCGGTCTCCTAAAAGAGCCCAAGAATGTGGGGCTATAGAAGCAGAGAGAACCATGAAATGATATGTTTATATAAGCCAAATGCAACGTGTCAAGGAAAGGAAATATCAACAGTGCCAAATGCTGCAGAGAGGCAAAGTCACGTGGGGCCTGAAAACTATTTTCACCAGATTTGACAATTAGGTGGTCATGGGTGACCTTAGTAGAAAGTTTCAGGGAATAGAAAAAGCAAAGAAAAAAATAAAACAGACTGAAGTGGAATAGACTGTGAATGGTAGATGAGAGAGACAAGGCAAGAAGCTATCACAAGACATATAGTTGAAGGAAGGTTTGTGTTTTAAGATGCTTAGGGCAAGGGCTCTGGGGTCACATTGCCTGTTTGCATGGATTTGCATTTCGGCTCTCCCAGCTGCATAACTTAACCTCTCTAACACTCAGTTTTCTCTGAAAAGGTAACATTTAAGCTGACACTGGAAGTATGAGCAGGAATCAGTCAGGTAATGGGTTGGGAGAATAAAGTTCTTGGCTGGGGTAACAGCAAGGATGTAAGTGAGTCAGGACCACGCTTGGCTTGTGTGAGGAAAAGACTGGAGTGGGACCCGCTGGCTGGGGAGGCGGTCAGGAGTAGCACAAGATTGAGCTGAGGAGAAAGGAGTCCGTCTTTCTGGGCTTTATACTTGCGGGAATTTCATTCTAAGAGCAATGGAAGTCATTGGAATATTGTAAACAGAGGAGTGACATTATTTGACACATTTTTAAAAGATCACTCTGCTTTAAAAGTAAACATACACCTACCCAGCAATTCTACTCCCAGATATTCACCCAAAACAAATGAAAACATGCATTCACAAAAAAGGCTTGTGTCGAGAATATTCATAACAGTTTTATTCGTAATAGCCCAAAACTGGAAACAGTCCATATATCTATCAATTTTTTAAAAATTATAAACACACTGTAATATATTCTTAAGTGAATTATTACTCAGCAACAAAAAGAAATGAATTACTGATACTGCAACAACATATCTCATGATTCCATTTATATGATATCCTGGAATAGGCAAAGCTAACCTACAGTGGAAAAAACTTAGAACAGTGGTTTCCTTGGAGATGAGAGTGGGAGCAGGGATTGCCTGGGGAGGGTAGAAGGGAACTTTCTGAAGAGGGAGTTACTGTTATACTTGATAAGGGTTAGGGTTACACAGTCAAAACTCAGCAGGTGTAAATTTAGGAATTAAATTTTACATTAAAAGAAACAAGACAAAGAACTACTCAAATATTGAACTCCAGTTAACTATATGTAAGCTGAAGTGTTTAGAGGCAAGAATACTGATGTCTACAATATCTTTGAAATGCACCCAAGATGGACTAGGGACTTCCCTGGCGGTCCAGTGGGTAAGACTCCTCGCTTCCACTGCAGGGGGCCCGGATTCAATCTCTGGTCACGGAACTATGATCCCACATGCTGTATGGTGAGGCCAAGAAAACAAAAAGATGGACTAATGGGTGAATTGAGGGATAGATGGGTAGAGAGAAATGTACTAAAGCAAGTATATGTATTATGTGCTGAATTTTATCACCTCAAAATTCATAAAATCCTAACCCCTAGTATCTCAGAATGTGACCTTATTTGGAGATAGGGCCTTTAAAGAGGCAATTAAGGTGAAGTAAGATTATATGAGTGGGCCCTAATCCAATATGAGTGGTATCCTTATAAAAAGAGATTAGGAAACAGACAACACAGACTGACGGACAACCCTGTGAGGACAGACAGAAGGTAGCCACCTCCAAGCCAAGGGGGAGGCCTCAGAACAAACTAACCCTTGATTTTGAACCTCTGGTCTTCTGAAACTGTGAGAAAATACATTTTTGTTGTTTAAGCCACTCAGACTGTGGTATTTTGTTATGGCTGCCCTAGCAAACTAATACGCATAAGTAAAGTGTTAAAGGTAGAATCTAGGTGGTAGATATGAATGTTCACTAAAAATTATTTCAACTTTGCTGAATTTTTCATAGTCAAATGTTGGGGGAAAGTCACTCTGATCTCTGTGTACACAGCATTTAGGGAACAACTGTGAAAGTTGGGAGGAGGCTATTACAGTGGCCAAAGTGAAGAGTGATGGCAACTTGGACTAAAA
Organism: Pseudorca crassidens; assembly: GCF_039906515.1. Classification (NCBI taxonomy): domain Eukaryota; kingdom Metazoa; phylum Chordata; class Mammalia; order Artiodactyla; family Delphinidae; genus Pseudorca; species Pseudorca crassidens. The sequence goes on along the minus strand of NC_090297.1, from coordinate 88,408,564 downwards.
TGGTGAGAGTGGATTTGGAGAGAAATAGGCAGATTTTATATTTATGTTGGAGATAGAAACATCAGGGCTGTCTGAGAGATTGGATATAGAATATGAATAAAATTACAAATTCAAGGATGACTGCTATGTATTTCTACAACTGTCTGGCCAGTGGTATTTACTAAGATGGAAAATATCAGAGGTACAGGAGTAAATCATATTTTGTTTTGGTTCTGTTAAGTTTGAAATGCCTATGGGTGATCCAAGTGGTATTGTCAAGTAGTAAGTTAAATATAAAATTTAGAGCTCAGTGGATACAAAACACGTAAACTGTTTAGCACAAGGCCTGATAATTAGTAAGCATAATAAATGCTTAGTATTATTTCCAATTATCTTAATTATTATAGGAGCTGTGATAGAGATAGATCTATTAACATTGTATATTGGTATATTCTGTCTTAGAAAGGAGGTAAGATTAAAAACATATAGTTGGTTCTTTGAGAAGATAAACAAAATTGGGAGCTTCAAGATGGCGGAAGAGTAAGACGTGGAGATCACCTTCCTCCCCACAGATACATCAGAAATACATCTACATGTGGAACAACTCCTACAGAACACCTACTGAACACTGGCAGAAGACCTCAGACTTCCCAAAAGGCAAGAAACCCCCCACATACCTGGGTAGGGCAAAAGAAAAAAGAATAAACAGAGACAAAAGAATAGGAACGGGACCTGCACCAGTGGGAGAGAGCTGTGAAGGAGGAAAGGTTTCCACACACTAGGAAGCCCCTTCATGGGCGGAGACCGCGGGTGGCAGAGGGAGGAAGCTTCGGAGCCATGGAGGAGAGCACAGCAACAGGGGTGCACAGGGCAAAGCGGAGAGATTCCCGCACAGAGGATCGGTGCCGACCAGCACTCACAAGCCCGAAAGGCTTGTCTGCTCACCCGCCGGGATGGGCGGGGGCTGGGAGCTGAGGCTCGGGCTTCGGAGGTCGGATCCCAGAGAGAGGACTGGGGTTGGCTGCGTGAACACAGCCTGAAGGAGTCTAGTGTGCCACAGCTAGGCGAGAGGGAATCCGGAAAAAGACTGGAGCTGCCAAAGAGGCAAGAGACTTTTATTTGCCTCTTTGTTTCCTGGTGCGCCAGGAGAGGGGATTAAGAGCACCGCTTAAAGGAGCTCCAGAGACGGGCGCGAGCCACGGCTAACAGCGCAGACCCCAGAGACGGGCATGAGATGCTAAGGCAGCTGCTGCAGCCACCAAGAAGCCTGAGTGCAAGCACAGGTCATTATCCATACCTCCACTCCCGGGAGCCTGTGCAGCCCGCCACTGCCAGGGTCCCATGATCCAGCAGGAGAACACACGGCACCTCACGCTGGTGCAACGTCACACTGGCCTCTGCCGCCGCAGGCTCGCCCCGCATTCGTACCCCTCCCTCCACCCGGCCTGAGTGAGCCAGAGCTTCCGAAGCAGCTGCTCCTGTAACCCTATCCGGTCAGGGTGGGAACAGACGCCCTCACGTGACCTACACGCAGAGGCAGGGCCAACCAAAGCTGAACCCCAAGAGCTGTGCGAACAAAGAAGAGAAAGGGAAATCTCTCCCAGCAGCCTCAGGAGCAGCGGATTAAACCTCCACAATTCAACTTGATGTACCCTGCATCTGTGGAATACCTGAAGAGACAACGAATCATCCCAAATTGAGGTGGTGGACTTTGGGAGCAACGATATATATATATTGTTTTCCCTTTTTCTCTTTTTGTGAGTGTGTATGTGTATACTTCTGTGTGTGATTTTGTCTGTATAGCTTTGCATTTACCATTTGTCCTAGGGTTCTGTCTGTCCGTTTTTTTGGTTTTTTGGTTTTTCTCTACTATAGGTTTTAGCGTTTGTTATCATTGGTGGATTTGTTTTTTGGTTTGGTTGCTCTCTTCTTTCTTTCTTTTTTTTATTACTTTAAAAAATTTTTAATAATTATTTTTTATTTTAATAATTTTTATTTTATTTTATTATATCTACTTCTTTCTTTCTTTCTTTTTCTCCCTTTTATTCTGAGCCGTGTGGATGACAGGCTCTTGGTGCTCCAACCAGGCGTCAGGGCTGTGCCTCAGAGATGGGAGAGCCAAGTTCAGGACATTGGTCCACAAGAGACCTCCCAGCTCCACATAATATCAAATGGCGAAAATCTCCCAGAGATCTCCATCTCAACGCCAAGACCCAGCTCCATTCAACAACCAGCAAGCTAAAGTGCTGGACACCCTATGCCAAACAACTAGCAAGACAGGAACACAACCCCAACCATTAGCAGAGATGCTGTCTAAAATCATAATAAGGTCAAAGGCACTCCCAAAAACACACCACCAGAAGTGGACCTGCCCACCAGAAAGACAAGATCCAGCCACATCCACCAGAACACAGGACTAGTCCCCTGACCAAGAAGCCTACAAAACCCACTGAACCAACCTTAGCCACTGGGGACAGACACCAAAAACAATGGGAACTATGAACCAGCAGCCTGCAAAAAGGAGACCCCAAACACAGTAAGTTAAGCAAAATGAGAAGACAGAGAAACACACAGAAGATGAAGGAGCAAGGTAAAAACCCACCAGACCTAAAAAATGAAGAGGAAATAGGCAGTCTACCTGAAAAAGAATTCAGAATAATGATAGTAAAGATGATCCAAAATCTTGGAAATACAATGGAGAAAATACAAGAAGCGTTTAACAAGGACCTAGAAGAACTAAAGATGAAACAAACAATGATGAATAAAACAATAAATGAAATGAAAAATGCTCTAGATAGAATCAATAGCAGAATAACTGAGGCAGAAGAACGGATAAGTGACCTGGAAGATAAAATAGTGGAAATAACTACTGTAGAGCAGAACAAAGAAAAAAGAATGAAAAGAACTGAGGACAGTCTCAGAGACATCTGGGACAACATTAAATGCACCAACATTCGAATATAGGGGTCCCAGAAGAAGAAGAGAAAAAGAAAGGGACTGAGAAAATATTTGAAGAGATTATAGTTGAAAACTTCCCTAATATGGGAAAGGAAATATTTAATCAAGTCCAGGAAGCACAGAGTCCCATACAGGATAAATCCAAGGAGAAACATGCCAAGACACATATTAATGAAACTATCAAAAATTAAATAAAAAGAAAAAATATTAAAAGCAGCAAGGGAGAGGGGCTTCCCTGGTGGCACAGTGGTTGAGAGTCCACCTGCTGATGCAGGGGACACGGGTTCGTGCCCCGGTCCGGGAGGATCCCACATGCCACGGAGCGGCTGGGCCGCTGGGTCTGCACGTCCGGAGCCTGTGCTCCGCAACGGGAGAGCCCACAGCAATGAGGCCCGTGTACCGCAAAAAAAAAAAAAAAAAAAAAAAGCAGCAAGGGAGAAACAAATAACACACAAGGGAATCCCCATAAGGTTAACAGCTGATCTTTCAGGAGAAACTCTGCAAGCCAGAAGGGAGTGGCAGGACATATTTTAAGTGATGAAGGGGAAAAACTTACAACTAAGATTACTCTACCCAACAAGGATCTCATTCAGGTTTGATGGAGAAATTAAAATCTTACACACAAGCAAAAGCTAAGAGAAGTCAGCACCAGCAAACCAGCTTTACAACAAATGCTAAATGAACTTCTCCAGGCAAGAAGCACAGGAGAAGGAAAAGAGCTACAATAACAAACCCAAAACAATTAAGAAAATGGTCATAGGAACTTACATATTCATAATTACGTTAAGTGTAAATGGATTAAAGATCCAACCAAAAGAAATAGACTGGCTGAATGGATAAAAAAGCAAGACAAATATATATGCTGTCTACAAGAGACCCACTTCAGACCTAGGGACACATACAGACTGAAAGTGAGGGGATGGAAAAATATATTCCATGCAAATGGAAATCAGAAGAAAGCTGGAGTAGCAATTCACATATCAGACAAAATAGACTTTAAAACAAAGACTATTACAAGAGACAAAGAAGGACACTGCATAATGATCAAGGGATCAATCCAAGAAGAAGATATAACAACTGTAAATATTTATGCACCCAACATAGGAGCACCTCAATACATAAGGCAAATACTAACAGTCATAAAAGGGGAAATCAACAGTAACACAATCATAGTAAGAGACTGTAACTCCCCATTTTCACCAATGGACAGATCATCCAAAATGAAGATAAATAAGGAAATACAAGCTTTAAATGATACAATAACAAGATGGGCTTAATTGATATTTATAGGACATTCTATCCAAAAACAACAGAATACACTTTCTTCTCAAGTGCTCATGTAACATTCTGCAGGATGGAACATATCTTGGGTCACAAATCAAGCCTTGGTAAATATAAGAAAATTGAAATAGTATCAAGTATTTTTCCTGACAACAATGCTACGAGACTAGATATCAGTTACAGGAAAAAAAATCTGTAAAACTACAAACACATGGAGGCTAAACAATATGCTACTAAATAACCAAGAGATCACTGAAGAAATCAAGAGGATATCAAAAAATACCTAGAAACAAGTGACAATGAAAACATGACAATCCAAAACCTACAGGATGCAGCAAAAGCAGTTCTACAAGGGAAATTTATAGCAATACAATCCTACCTTAAGAAACAAGAAACATCTCAAATAAATAACCTAACCTTACACCTAAAACAATTAGAGAAAGAAGAACAAAAAACCCCAAAGTTAGCAGAAGGAAAGAAATCATAAAGATCAAATCAGAAATAAATGAAAAAGAAATGAAGGAAATGATAGCAAAGATCAATAAAACTAAAAGCTGGTTCTTTGAGAAGATAAACAAAATTGATAAACCATTAGCAAGACTCATCAAGAAAATAAGGGAGAAGACTCAAATCAATAGAATTAGAAATGAAAAAGGAGAAATAACAACTGACACTGCAGAAATACAAAAGATCATTAGAGATTACTGTGAGCAACAATATGTCAATAAAATGGACAACCTGGAAGAAATGGACAAATTCTTAGAAGAGCACAACCTTCTGTGACTAAACCAGGAAGAAATAGAAAATATAAACAGACCAATCACAAGTACTGAAATTGAAACTGTGATTAAAAATCTTCCAACAAACAAAAGCCCAGGACCAGACGACTTCTCAGGCGAATTCTATCAAACATTTAGAAAAGAGCTAACACCTACCCTTCTCAAACTCTTCCAAAATATAGCAGAGGGAGAAACACTCTCAAACTCATTTGACGAGGCAACCTGATACCACCCTGATACCAAAACCAGACACAGATGTCACAAAGAAAGAAAACTACAGGCCGATATCACTGATGAACATAGATGAAAAATCCTCAACAAAATACTAGCAAACAGAATACAACAGCAAATTAAAAGGATCATACACCATGATCAAGTGGGGTTTATCCAAGGGATGCAAGGATTCTTCAATATACGCAAATCAATGTGATACACCATATTAACAACTGAAGGAAAAAAACCATATGATCATCTCAATAGATTCAGAAAAAGCTTTTGACAAAATTCAACACCGATTTATGATAAAAACCCTCCAGAAAGTAGGCATAGAGGGAACTTACCTCAACATAATAAAGGACATATATGACAAACCCACAGCAACCATCATACTCAATGGTGAAAAACTGAAACCATTTCCACGAAGATCAGGAACAAGACAAGGTTGCACACTCTCACCACTATTATTCAACATAGTTTTGGAAGTTTTAATGACAGCAATCAAGGAAAAAAAAGAAATAAAAGGAATACAAATCAGAAGAGAAGAAGTAAAGCTGTCACTGTTTGCAGATGACATAATACTATACATAGAGAATCCTAAAGATGCTACCAGAAAACTACTAGAGCTAATCAATGAATTTGGTAAAGTAGCAGGATACAAAATTAATGCACAGAAATCTCCGGCATTCCTATACACTAATGATGAAAAATCTGAAAGTGAAATTATGGAAACACTCCCATTTACCATTGCAACAAAAGGAATAAAATATCTAGGAATAAACCTACCTAAGGAGACAAAAGACCTGTATTCAGAAAATTATAAGACAGTGATGAAAGAAATTAAAGATGATACAAACAAATGGAGAGATATACCATGTTCTTGGATTGGAAGAATCAACTTGATGTAAATGACTATACTACCCAAGGCAATCTATAGATTCAATGCAATCCCTATAAAACTACCACTGGCATTTTTCACAGAACTAGAACAAAAAATTTCACAATATTTATGGAAACACAAAAGACCCCAAATAGCCAAAGCAATCTTGAGAAAGGAAAAGCGGAACTGGAGGAATCAGGCTCCCTGACTTCAGACTATACTACAAAGCTACAGTAATCCAGACAGTATGGTACTGGCACAAAAACAGAAATATAGATCAATGGAACAGGATAGAAAGCCCATAGATAAACCCACGCACATATGGTCACCTTATCTTTGATAAAGGAGGCAAGAATATACAGTGGAGAAAAGACAGCCTCTTCAATAAGTGGTGCTGGAAATCTGGACAGCTACATGTAAAAGAATGAAATTAGAACACTTCCTAACACCATACACAAAAATAAATTCAAAATGGATTAAAGGCCTAAATGTAGGGCCAGACACTATCAAAGTCTTAGAGGAAAACATAGGCAGAACACTCTATTACATACATCACAGCAAGATCCTTTTTGAACCCCTCCTAGAGAAATGGAAATAAAAACAAAAATAAACAAATGGGACCTAATGAAACTTCAAAGCTTTTGCACAGCAAAGGAAACCATAAACAAGACGAAAAGACAACCCTCAGAATGGGAGAAATATTGGCAATGAAGAAACTGACAAGGATTAATCTCCAATATTTACAAGTAGCTCATGCAGCTTAATATCAAAAAAACAAACAACCCAATCGAAAAATGGGCAGAAGACCTAAATAGACATTTTTGCAAGGAAGATATACAGATTGCCAACAAACACATGAAAGAATGCTCAACATCATTAATCATTAGAGAAATGCAAATCAAAGCTACAATGAGATATCATCTCACACTGGTCGGAATGGCCACCATCAAAAAATCTACAAACAATAAATGCTGGAGAGGGTGTGAAGAAAAGGGAACCCTGTTGCACTGTTGGTGGGAGTGTAAATTGATACAGCCACTATGGAGAACAGTATGGACAGTCCTTAAAAAACTAAAAATAGAACTACCATATGACCCAGCAATCCCACTAATGGGCCAATACCCTGAGAAAACCATAATTCAAAAAGAATCATGTGCCACAAAGTTCACTGCAGCTCTATTTACAATAGCCAGGACATGGAACAACCTAAGTGTCCATTGACAGATAAATGGATAAAGAAGTTGTGGCACATATATACAATGGAATATTACTCAGCCATAAAAAGAAATGAAATTGAGTTACTCGTAGTGAGTTGGATAGACCTATAGTCTATCATACAGAGTGAAGTCAGAAAGAGAAAAACAAATACCGTATGCTAACACGTGTATATGGAATCTAAAAAAAAAAAAAAAAAAGGTCATGAAGAACCTAGGGGCAAAACGGGAATAAAGACGCAGACCTACTAGAGGATGCACTTGAGGACGTGGGGAGGGGGAAGGGTAAGCTGGGACAAAGTGAGAGAGTGGCATGGACATATATACACTACCAAATGTAAAATAGATAGCTAGTGGGAAGCAGCCACTTAGCACATGGAGATCAGCTCAGTGCTTTGTGACCACCTAGAGGGGTGGGATAGGGAGGTTAGGAGGGAGGGAGATGCAAGACAGAAGAGATATGGGGATATATATATATGTATAACTGAATCACTTTGTTATAAAGCAGAAACTAACACACAATTGTAAAGCAATTATACTCCAATAAAGATGTTAAAAAAAAAGATAAACAAAACTGATAAACACTTAGCCAGACTCATAAGGAAAAAAAGAGAGAGGACACAAATCAATAAAATTAGAAATGAAAAAGGAGAAATCACAGATGACACTGCAGAAATACAAAGGATTATGAGACTACTACAAACAACTATATGCCAATAAAACAGACAACTATGAAGAAATGGACAAATTCTTGCATAAGTACAATTTTCCAAGTCTGAACCAGGAAGAATTAGAAAATATAAACAGAGCTATCAGAAGTAATGAAATTGAAACTGTAATTAAAAATCTTCCAACAAACAAAAGTCCAGGACCAGATGGCTTCACAGGTGAATTCTATCAAACATTTTGAGAAGAGCTAACACTGATCCTTCTCAAACTCTTCCAAAAATTTGCAGAGGGAGGAACACTCCCAAATTCATTCTACAAAGCCACCATCACCCTGATACCAAAACCAGAAAAAGATATCACAAAAAAAGATAATTATAGACCAATATCACTGATGAACATAAATGCAAAAATCCTGAACAAAATGTTAGCAAACAGAATCCAACAACATATTAAAAGGATCATACAACATGATCAAGTGAGATTTATCCCCAGGATGCAAGGATTCTTCAATATACGCAAATCAATCAATGTGATACACCATATTAACAAATTAAGGAATAAAAACCACGTAATCATCTCAATAGATGCAGAAAAGCTTTTGACAAAATTCAACAACAATTTACAATAAAAACTCTCCAGAAAATGGGCATAGAGGTTACCTACCTCAACATAATAAAGGCCATATATGACAAACCCACAGCAAGCATCATACTCAATGGTGAAAAACAGAAAGCATTTCCTCTAAGATCAGGAACAAAACAAGGATGTTCACTCTCACCACTCTTATGCAACATAGTTTTGGAAGTCTTAGCCATGGAAATCAGAAAAGAAAAAGAAATAAAAGGAAGACAAATTGGAAAAGAGGAACTGTCACCATTTGCAGATGACATGATACTATATATAGAAAATCCTAAAGATGCAACCAGAAAACTACTAAACCTAATCAATGAATTTGCTAAGTTTGCAAGATACAAAATTAATGCACAGAAATCTCTTGCATTTTTATACACTAATGATGAAAAAGCTGAAAGAGAGATTAAGGAAACAATCCCATTTTCCACCACATGAAAAAGAATAAAATACCTAGGAATAAAACTATCTAAGGAGGCAAAAGACTTTTACTCAGAAAACTACAAGACACTGATGAAAGAAATCAAAGATGACATAAACAGATGGAGAAATATACCATGTTCTTGGATTGGAAGAATCAATATTGTGAAAATGACTATACTACTCAAAGCAATCTACAGATTCAATGCAATCCCTAGCAAACTACCAATGGAATTCTTCACAGAATTAGAACAAAAAATTTTACAATTCATATCAAAACACAAAAACCACAAATAGCCAAAGCAATCTTGAGAAAGAAAAACAGAGCTGGAGGAATCAGGCTCCCCAACCTCAGACTATACTACAAAGCTACAGTAATCCAGACAGTATGGTACTGGCACAAAAACAGAAATATAGATCAATGGTACATGATAGAAAGCCTAGAGATAAACCCATGCACATATGGTCACCTAATTTATGGCAAAGGAGGCAAGAACATACAATGGAGAAAAGACAGCCTCTTCAATAAGTGGTGCTGGGAAAACTGGACAGCTATACGTGAAAGAATGAAATTAGAACACTATCTTACCCTGTACACAAAAATAAACTCAAAATGGATTAAAGACCAGACACTATAAAACTCTTAGAGAAAAAAAAAATAGGAAAAACACTCTGATATAAACCACAGCAAGATCTTTTTTACCCACCTCCTAAAGTAATGAAAAAAAACCAAAAATAAATGAATGAGACCTAATTAAACTTCAAAGCTTTTGCATAGCAAAGGAAAACATAAACAGGACGAAAAGAAAACCCTCAGAATGGGAGAAAATATTTTCAAATGAAACAATGGACAAAGAATTAATCTCCAAAATATACAAACAACTGGTGGAGTTCAATATCAAAAAAACAAACAATTCAATTAAAAATTTAGGCAGAAGACCTAAATAGACATTTCATCATAGAAGACATACAGATGACCAAGAGGCACATGAAAAGATGCTCAACATCACTAATTATCAGAGAAATGCAAATCAAAACTACAATGAGGTATCATCTCACACCAGTCAGAATGGCCATCATCAAAAACTCTACAATCAATAAATGCTGGAGAGGGTGTGGAGAAAAGGGAACCCTCTGGCACTGTTGGTGGGAATGTAGATTGATACAGCCACTATGGAGAACAGTATGGAGGTTACTTAAAAAACTAAAAGTAGAGCTAGCATATGACCCAGCAATTCCACTACTGGGCATATATCCTGAGAAAACCAAAATTCAAAAAGAGTCATTGTACAACAATGTTTATGGCAGCACTGTTTACAATAGCCAGGACATGGAACCAACCTAAATGTCTATCAACGGATGAATGCGTAAAGAAAATTTGGCACATATATACAATAGGATATTACTCAGCCATAAAAAGACACGAAACTGAGTTATTTGTAGTGAGGTGGCTGGACCTAGAGTCTGTCATACAGAGTGCAGTAAGTCAGAAAGAGAAAAACAAATACCGTATGCTAACACATATATATGGAATCTAAAAAAAAAAAAAAATTGGTACTGATGAACATAGTGACAGGACAGGAATAAAGATGTAGACATAGAGAATGGACTTGAGGATGCGGTGGGGGAGGGGAAAGCTGGGCGAAGTGAGAGTAGCATCGATATATATGCACTACCGAATGTAGAATAGTTGTCTGGTGGGAGGCAGCAGCATACCGCAGGGAGATCAGCTCAGTGCTTTGTGACCACCTAGAGGGGTGGGATAGGGAGGGTGGGAGGGAAGCTCAAGAGTGAAGGGATATGGGGACATGTGTATGCATATGGCTGATTGATTCACTTTGTTGTACAACAGAAATTAACACAGTATTGTGAAGCAATTATACTCCAGTAAGGATCTATTTAGGGCTTCCCTGGTGACGCAGTGGTTGAGAATCTGCCTGCCAATGCAGGGGACACGGGTTTGAGCCCTGGTCTGGGAAGATCCCACATGCCGCGGAGCAACTGGGCCCGTGAACCACAACTACTGAGCCTGCGCATCTGGAGCTCGTGCTCCGCAACAAGAGAGGCCGCGACAATGAGAGGCCCACACACCGCGATGAAGAGTGGCCCCCGCTCACCACAACTAGAGAAAGCCCTCGCACAGAAACGAAGACCCAACACAGCCAAAAATTAAAATTAAAATTAAAAAAAAGATCTATTAGGGGCTTCCCTGGTGGCGCAGTGGTTGAGAGTCCGCCTGCCGATGCAGGGGACACGGGTTCGTCCCCCAGTCTGGGAAGATCCCACATGCCGCGGAGCGGCTGGGCCCGTGAGCCATGGCCACTGAGCCTGCGCGTCCGGAGCCTGTGCTCCGCAGCGGGAGAGGCCACAACAGTGAGAGGCTCGCGTACGGCAAAAAAAAAAAAAAAAAGATCTATTAAAAAATATATTTTTTTTAACTATATATATTTTTAAACTATATATATATAGTTAAATCTGAGCTGCTATGTGAAATGGTTAATATAAAGCACATGAACGAGATCCTGCACTGAATAAGACAGGGCTGAGAGAGAGCTTGGTATGTCCTGTTATCTCATCCACCCCTCAGGCAACGTCACTTCCTCTGATCACCTCAGAGAAATGAGAATTTATTGTCCATTAAATAACTCATTATAATGTTTAATTACTGTTGCAGTCACTGTTTTCTTTTTTTCTATTTGAATTTGTCTAAAAATAATGAGAGCTCAAATTATTGGCTCCAGAATGCAGCTTCTTAAAATCTTAATATATGGTATGACTATGTTTATGTTTACCTGATATGCCAGAGTCCCTGGATTGATTTTGCATTATTCTTGGATGCAAAAAATTTAATTCATTTTAGACATCTTTATTAGAATTTCATATTCTTCATCAGATACAGCACACAGATAGAGCCCCTAGATTACCCATGTAGGCAGGAAAATTGGGGAAAAAATGAAAACCTGTCATCTATGTCATTATCTCAGCACTAAGTCTTTAGGGAGTAGGAAAAGTGTCACTCAGAGCATCCCTGCCATTGTCTGAGCTGCATCAGTACCACCAGCTGTCTGACACGATCATTTGGAGCTTGCTGAAACTTGCATGTTTTCTCTTCCATCTATGCATCCCCTCCCTCTCCTTGGTGGAAACAAGACCAGTGTTTGTTCAAACTCAATAGAAAATAGTAGCAAGCACCATCTTGGTTTGGCTTTTCTTTTCATGGTAACAGCTAATAACTCACTTGAGAGCTTGACAAAGGGCTAGGCACCATGCTAAGCGCCATTTCATTCAACCTTCCCCGCAACAGTCCCATGAGGTGGTATCTATTATTATCCACATTTTACAGATGAGGTATCTGATGCTCCAAGAGGTTAAGTAATCTGCCCAACTAGCAAGTAAGGGAATTGGAGTTCAAAAGAAGTCAGGTGGTTGATAGAGAAAAATCTTCTAACTGCTGTGTCTTCAGCATCACTGATGGGAACGACTCAGGAGCCCAGAGGGTAAGGAGGGTGGGCTGATGCTCCTGAATCCTCAGCAACAGCCATGAAGCTACACACCTCCTGTTCTGCCTCTGAGGACACAGCTGAATGAGTAGCCTCTGCTCTGTATGAATTCGGAGGTTTCCCTGGTAAGTCCCTCGCCACAGACCCCCAAACCCGCCTAACTCTCAGCTCATGTCTGTAGTGATTTTACCAGGGCATAAACCTTCACATGTCCCCATGAAAATGAAGCTGAACACAAATACCCCTTCAAAAAGTAAAGGTGGCTTAAATTCACACTAATCTAGATGTGACATGTGTTGGTTAGATTTAGCTATTGGAGACTGCAGAGAAACAGAGGAAGAGCAGCTCACTATAAAGGGCATGGAGGGACCTGGAGAATATTCAGAAATAAGCATGTAGGTTCTGACATCAAACTATACTTACCAAGTTGCTGATTGTCAATCAACCCATTCGAAGAAAGAATTAAAGGGGATGTACACTGGCCCCCTACCTATTCTTTCCACTCTGGAGCCTCACAATCTAATGTATGGGACTTCACACACAAAACCAAGCTCCCACCTTGCCTCCTGTCTCCCTTGCTGCTATTTATATGCAATTTATATTGATAAGCTAGTTATTTGAAGAAATGAATCCATTTCTTGGCAAAATCTATTTATACAACTGGTATAAATCAGCGCTTCTCCAGGGCTTCGTCCCACGCTGCTCCACTGTACACAGAGGGGGCAGCATTTTCCTCATGATGTGGAGAATGGTGATCACAGGTGGGAAACTCTGTCCCACGGGCTTATTCAGACCTTGTCTAAGAAGTCCCGCACAGCCATTAACTTTATTCCTGAAGAGGCTTCAAGAAAGGACTGATAAAGAGATTTGCCTGGGAGTACTGGGGTAATCTTATTATTTAAGTCACAAAATCAAGTTAATGCCAACCAAGTACTATAAAGGTTTATTTACTTACTTTATTTTCCACATTAAACTAGAGCTGGATTGAGAGGCAACCCAGCCAGAGAGCTGTCCCTAACACCAATCTAAAAGGGGAGCCACAAAACACCTGGTACTACAACCTCGCCAAGATGTGGTAAGATGGAAGAAATGTGTATTGACCTGACTACTTTTAGAATACTGAATATGAATGGAAGGAACACTGTCTCCTAAAAGGAGTGAAAGAATCAAAGGGACAAGTTAAACTGCCTTCTAAGGAGGTAGGAAGTGTTAGCCCCAGGGTTGTTGCTTTGCTGGATGAAATTTGCAAATTTGGGTCCAGAGCTGAACTGCTCCGGACTACAGAGAAGAGGCAGAGCGCTCTTACCAAATAGCACTCTGATTCCTCTCTCTCTGTTTGAAGGAATGCCAAATTATTCCTTTGCCCAGGGGAGCCACCAGTCTTGGTGTGGCCCTGGAGGGAGAGCTACATGTGGACATGGGTTGTACCTGTTTTGTTCGGAACTGTTCACTAAGCATCTAGCTCAGTGCCAGCCAGAGCACTCACCCTAGAGGCATGCCATGGCTCTGCTCCAGGGGGTGCTATTCACAGAGTGTACAGGCACTGTGTTCAGCCTCACAGATGGTGCACCACCTTTAGGGCTGTATATAGTGGCCTCTGAGATTTGTTGGTTGACCTACTGAATGAAAAAATGACATACAGATGGAGGAGGCATTAACATTTTCCCACCACTCTTTTCCCCACATTCACTTCATTGTCTTTATTTAGTCTCATGCTTGCTTTTTTTTTTTTAACATCTTTATTGGAGTATAATTGCTTTACAATGGTGTGTTAGTTTCTGCTGTATAACAAAATGAATCAGCTATACATATACATATATCCCCATATATCTTCCCTCTTGCATCTCTCTCCCTCTCACCCTCCCTCCCAACCCATCCCTCTAGTTGGTCACAAAACACCAAGCTGATCTCCCTGTGCTATGCGGCTGCTTCCCACTAGCTATCTATTTTACACTTGGTAGTGTATATATGTCCACATTTTATCCCAGCTTACCCTTCCCCCTCCCAATGTCCTCAAGTCCATTCTCTAGTAGGTCTGCGTCTTTATTCCCGTTCTGCCCCTAGGTTCTTCATGACCATTTTTTTTTTTTTAGATTCCGTATATATGTGTTAGCATACAGTATTTGTTTTCCTCTTTCTGACTTACTTCACTCTGTATGACAGACTCTAGGTCCATCCACCTTACTACAAATAACGCAATTTCATTTCTTTTTATGGCTAATATTCCATTGTATATATGTGCCACATCTTTATCCATTCATCTGTCGATGGACACTTAGGTTGCTTCCATGTCCTGGCTATTGTAAATAGAGCTGCAATGAACATTGTGGTACATGATTCTTTTTGAATTATGGTTTTCTCAGGGTATTGGCCCATTAGTGGGACTGCTGGGTCGTATGGTAGTTCTATTTTTAGCTTTTTAAGGAACCTCCATACTGTTCTCCATAGTGGCTGTATCAATTCACATTCCCACCAACAGTGCAGGAGGGTTCCCTTTTCTCCACACCCTCTCCAGCATTTATTGTTTGTAGATTTTTTGATGATGGCCATTCTGACTGGCGTGAGATGATATCTCATTGTAGTTTTGATTTGCATTTCTCTAATGATTAATGATGTTGAGCATTCTTTCATGTATTTGTTGGCAGTCTGTATATCTTCTTTAGAGAAATGTCTATTTAGGGCTTATGCCCATTTTTGGATTGGGTTGTTTGTTTTTTTGATATTGAGCTGCATAGTCTCATGCTTTCTTTTTTTTTTTTTTTTTTTTTTTTTTTTTGCTGTACGCGGGCCTCTCACTGTTGTGGCCTCTCCCGTTGCGGAGCACAGGCTCCGGACGCACAGGCTCAGCGGCCATGGCTCACGGGCCCAGCCTCTCCACGGCATGTGGGATCTTCCCGGACCGGGGCACAATCCCGCGTCCCCTGCATCGGCAGGCGGACTCTCAACCACTGCGCCACCAGGGAAGCCCATCATGCTTTCTTAATTTGACTTGAAGAGGGCTGGACCGCTCTTTCTACCTCCAGTCTCCTGTGTTAATTCATTCTACTCAGTAGGGGTAGGCTGTCTAGAGTAAGACCAGATCATGCCACTTCCTTCCTTAAAAGCCTCTGATGGCTTTTCATTGCCAGTGGAAAGGCCAAAATTCTTAGCATGGAAAATAAGACCCCCTGTGAGTGGTCCCAAGTTGAGGAGTCCAGTATCATCTCTTACTACTTCCTCCTTTTTAGCTCTGTGCTGCAGCCATTGCCAGTGGTCAGATTCACTCTATGCTTTCTCACTTGAGGACCCTGCACATGCTACTCCCTCTACCATGGATAACATTTTCCCCTTTTCCACTATTGGTATGGATTTTCCACGAGTATATCTTTAAAAATAAATAGTTTTGTCAAATTATTATAGATTTTTTCATAAACTTTTAGTTTTAGAATAGTTGCAGATTTACCAAAAAGTTGCAAACATAGTACAGAGAGTTCCCATACACTACACTCAGTTTTCCCTGATATTAACATCTTTTGCTAGCATGATGCATTTGGCACAACTAATTAACCAATATTGGTACCTTATTATTTTTTCTTTTTTATTGAAATATAGTTAATTTACAATGTTGTGTTAGTTTCAAGTGTACAGCAAAGTAATTCACACACATATATATATATATATATATTCTTTTTCAGATTCTTTTCCATTATAGGTTATTATCAAGATATTGAGTATAGTTCCCTGTGTTATACAGTAGGTCCTTGTTGTTTACCTGTTTTATATACAGTGGTGTATATATGCTAATCCCAACCTCCTAATTTATCTCTCCCTCCCCACCCCTACCCCAGACTATCCCCTTTGGTAACCATAAGTTTGTTTTCTATGTCTGTGAGTCTATTTCTTTTTATAAATAAGTTTATTTGATGATACCTTATTATTAACTAGAGTCCATACTTTATTCAGATTTCTTTAGCTCTTACTAATGTCTTTTTTCTGTTCCGGCATCCTATCCAGGATATCACTTTACTATTAATTATGATATCTCCTGAGGCTCCTCTAGGTTTTGACAGTTTCATAAACTTTCCTCGTTTTTGATGGCCTTGACAGTTTTGAGGACCACTGGTCAGATATTTTGTACAATGTCCATCTACTAGAATTTGTCTGGTGTTTTTTTCATGGTTACACAGGAGTTATGAGTTTGGGGGAGGAAGACCACAGAGTGCCGCTCTCATTACATGATATCAAGAATAAATGCTATCAACATATCTGTTAATATCAAATCACTGTTAATGTTCACCTTGATCACTTGGCTGGGACAGTGTTTGCCAGGTTTCTCTTTGTAAAGTTACTCTGCACACTCTCCATACTGTAATCTTTGAAAGGAAATCACTACATGAAGCTTATATCCAAGGGGTTGGGACATTATGCTCCACCTCCTTGAGTAGGAAGCATCTACATAAATTATCAATTTAGATTTTTTAAAACATTTTGGGGCTTCCCTGGTGGCGCAGTGGTTGAGAGTCCACCTGCCGATGCAGGGGACACGGGTTCATTGCCCCGGTCCGGGAGGATCCCACATGCCGCGGAGCGGCTGGGCCCGTGAGCCATGGCCGCTGAGCCTGCGCGTCCGGAGCCTGTGCTCCGCAACGGGAGAGGCCACAACAGTGAGAGGCCCGCGTAACGCAAAACAAACAAACAAACAAACAAACATTTTGTTCTCTCGGATACCTATTTTTACTCACAGGTTTCTAATAACCAGTTTGGCTTATTCTCAGTGGATTGTTTTGACTTTGGGTAGTCACAGAATTAGGATAAAAGGTACATATATGGTTCAGTTTTCTAATTTCCTTTCTAAGGCCTAGCTTCTAAACTGGAATTATTTGTTACATTTTAAATATATAATTTGTAGTCTTTAATCTTTACAGATGATCAAGAATATCATCTATTCTTTAGAAAGAGAAGAAGCAAAAGACTTGAAATGTTAATGATTCAAGTTAGCAGAAAGTGAAAATTCTTGATAAACTGGACACTATTGTTTTACGTATATCTGCCTAGGGAGAGGTGGTAGAGGAATTCTTAAAGTTGCATAAATACTTTCTAACCATCCAAGGGCAGTTCAGTGCACTTTCAAGAATTTGTTCTTATGTCCCCCAAGTCCCATTCCAGTACATGTTATTATTTGTGTATCATGATCTAGAGCAGAAAAGGGTAACTTTCCTTCATGAGTGCCTGCCCTGTATGTTCTTCAGTTAATATACTTTACTAAAATAAAGAATTTGCCACTGTCTATTATCAGATTCAGACAGAGTATTCTGTTCTTGAATTGGCATGTCTCTGGAGTAAACATCTCTTGGCAAAACATTTGTGTTTGTAAAACCTTTGTGTTTGAAAAACAGAGAAACCTACCACCCAAAAAGAATCTTATTCTAGCCTCCCATAAAAATCAGCTTGAAAAAATGCAGCAAAGTACATTTAAGCAGTAGCTAGTTCATCACTAGTTGTTACCCTGAATTCAGCTAGTTTTTTCCCAAGCTAACTTATGTGTAGTTAAGGCCTAAATCTAGATCCTTCTAGATTTACAGTAAAGTTTCTTTCCCTAAGTACTTCCAATAACTCAACAGTTAACACATGGTTCACATGGCCTGAATCTGATTTCTGGAATCTCCCTAAAAGTGCTTTCCCTGGGGCAGAATTTCCCTGAGAAAATAAAAGAACAAAAGAAATGAAGTCAAACTTTATTTTGGAATTTCTGTATTGTAAGGAAATGGAGCTATTAATCACAGAAAGTAGATCTTCAAGTTGAATTCTCTAAAACAGAACTGCATGGTACTTGTAAATTTAAAATACAGAAAGCAAGCAAGCCATTGGCAGTAGAATGAGTGATTTGGAAGCTTCACATTAGTCATTTTATTTGATTTTGAAGTGACCAACCATAAGAGGTATATTATGACTGCCCAGTTATTTCCTTATATTCTGAACAGGTGACTGTGGATATGTCCCAAGCATACACGACATGGGAGCCAACACCACCAGGACTATGTGAGGGCCTGCTAACAATTCTTCCCAGCAAGAAGAGTCACCCTGGAAAGCTATACACATCTATATGGGTTGATATGAAGGGAGAACTACAGCTACTACATTTACAAAACAGTACACAAAATAATACCTAGTTTTTGGTAAAATACAGAGCTAGAGTATAAATGTCTATATATGCCAAAAAAAGGTATGGAAAGATATATACACTAAAATGCTAACAGTGCTGAATAGTAAGAGAGTGAATGATTTTTATTTTCCTCTTGTACTTTATTACAGTTTCTGAATTTTTCTAATAGTATTTTTTTTCTTTTTTTAAAAAAAAGATACACCTAAACATACCTTTTCTCTTTCCTGCTGGAATTTCATTTCTTTTTTACTGTCATATTTTTCTTAACACTCTTCAAGTGCAACACTTACTATCATACCCTTCACTAGTTGCAACTAAGTGGAAGGAATTCAGACTCTGAAAAAAAAAACATATTGATGATATGATATCTAATGGTGATGAGGATAAATTGGAGGCCACATAGAAAAAATTAAAATTCCATTTTTTTTTTCCTAGAAGAATTTTTAAAGGCCCTTTAAGGTTTATATAACAATCTGGCTATACATGAAATTGTTGTATTTACAGTATCTGTTATCATTGGTGGTCATAAACATAACTTGATTTTTTTCCAACAGAAAGAAAAGTATGCAGTGTTCTCCTGTTAATTCACATAACTAAACACCTCGAAATCTCCTGGAACTGATAAAGTTTATCAGAAGCTCTCTCCCAGGAATGAAGGGAAGTTTATGCATTTAACAGGCATAAGTTCTCATATGCAGAGTATTTTTTTTAAACTTGTAAAATACAGTGGTTTCTGGCAACAAAACTTTAATAAGCATTAACTTTGATGGTGCATGAGGAAGGATACTGGCAATTACAAGAGAAAAATATGCTCTTCATATGCCCTTGACTGCTTCTTCTCTGGGCACAGGTCATTCTGTGAAGCAGACACACAGTTGTACAAGGGATGGACATGCACAAAGTTGGGGGGAGGGGCAAGGGATGGTCGGGGAGACAACCACATAACCAACCAGAGTCAACGGGGCAATGTTCCAGACAATCTGAAAACTTCATTGAATGCAGAAAACCACAATATGGAGGTTGAGAACACAGGTTCTAGTACAGTGATTCAACATGTAGTGTGCATGGAAATCACCCAAAGGAGCTAGAGTGTGCACAAGAATTTGCATTTTTAATAAGTTCACAGATATTGTTGATGTTGCTGGTCTGTGGGTCACACTTTGAGAATAAACAGAATCAAGTGCCTCAAGTACAGTCTCTACCACTTACTGACTACCCGACAGCAAGCAAACGAATGTGCTAATCCCTCGCCAGTCAACTCTGTGAAATGGGGCCATAATAGTCCCTGCCTCACAGTACTGTTGTGAGGATTAAATGAGAGATGTCACCTAAGGCTCTTGGCAAAATACTCAATAAACATCATAACTGTAGTTTTGATATTATTATTCCTCCTTTTTTTTAACATCTTTATTGGAGTATAATTGCTTTACAATGCTGTGTTAGTTTCTGCTTTATAACAAAGTGAATCAGCTATACACATATATATATATGTGTGTATATATATATATATATATATATATATATCCCCATATGTCTTCCCTCTTGCATCTCCCTCCCTCCCACCCTCCCTATCCCACCCCACTAGGTGGTCACAAAGCACTGAGCTGATCTCCCTGTGCTATGGGGAAGCGTAAGCTGGGACAAAGTGAGAGAGTGGCATGTACATATATACACTACCAAATGTAAAACCAATAGCTAGTGGGAAGCAGCCGCATAGCTATTATTTTTAATATTAATATTGTTTTGATAGTTTATCTAACCCCACAAAGCAGTTGAGGACACTGAGGCCCCAAGAGATTGAGTGACTCTCACATGGTTCCCGAGGCAATGACCAGTACAGCTGGGATGTGGACCCTGAGCTTTCAGGCACTCTCACGACACCAGACTGAGCGTGCCCTGAGATATCTTGAAGAGGTTGAGCATTTTTCAGCTGGTCTCAAACCCATGATCTTCATGTTGGAAATAAATACAAAAACTAGCCTCCAAAGGACATGAGCATCTAATAAAGCTGACTAACAAGAACCTTGCACCGCTTCTGCCAGATTGAAAGAGAACGTACAGTACTGGGTTATCAAAACAGGAAACCAAGGCCGTGCTGAATGAAGAAACTGTTAACGGCCCTAATAACTGAGGTGCTGGCATTACCCTTACTTCTGGAGAAGGCGAGGAGTCTGGCTGACATTAAACACATCCCTTAACCCCCAGGAACATGTAACGGGGACAATTCAAAGTCACAATATGAACCTCCAGCAGGACGCTTGGGATAACAGGAGGTTATTGTCAGAGCATTGCCTGCCTTTGGCCTGCTGAGAAAGAAAGAATTCCTTAACTTTAGCTTTAATAAAGTGCACAATTATGCATTTTAGAAGAACAGAACAAACGTCCTTTCCCCAGCCAATAGAATGTGATGTGCTTTTCAATAAAGCTGCTGAGAAGGGCAATAAATCCTAGCCTGGTTGTAATACTACGTCTAAGCTGAAAAACAAGGAATAAGATGCTCTTCTCAAGTCTCCAGTCAGCTTTCCGCTTTGGGAAATTGGGACATTAGGGAGAAACAGAGATCCTTAGAACATTTTCTTCAAGGCAGATCTGAAAGGAAGATTACTAAGAATAACTTCAGAACATTCGGAAGATTCCAGTAATTTTTACATAAACTCAGAAAATTGCTTTGAATTTTACTGAATTAACAATTTAATTCCTAGAATTATTATGAGGAATCATTTGATTAATATATAAAAAGAGCTTAATACAGGCCCTAGCACATAGTAAGTGCTCTATAAGTGTTTGCTGTTATATTAATAATTAGGAATTATTATGACGATTTGGTATTATTATAAAGTCACAGGGTTTACAGGTTGGTTCAGATCTCTGTGACTCTCATGACTATGTGAGGTAAAGAAATTTGCTCTCTCATTGGGCTAAAATAGAGAGAGAAAGAGAATGATTGAGGGGAAAATAAACATTTTGACAATAAAAGTTTTATTAAACATGGAAACAATCCTTTTTACGAAGAATTGAATTTAATGTTTTGGGTGGGAGAGTGGTTGTTTTGTTTAGTTTTGTTTTTATGAGTTAACATATTCTATGGAGAAACATTCAGGACTTTTCAAAACCACAGTCAAAGGCTTTTAACCTGAGATAGTCAGAATATGTGCATAAACACACAAGTAGGAAGCATTATATGTCTTTTTTTCTTACTTTCTAGTTCATCAAAATCAGGTTAGTTAATAGTGAAATAATCATCTCACAGAATATTTTTCTACCATATTTGTTTCACTAATTGTAATTTTTGTTTTATAATTTTTAAAGTCTTCTTAAAATTTTTAAGAATACTTAACTTTATTTATTTATTTATTATTTTTGGCTGTACCGGGTCTTAGCTGTGGCTTGTTGTGGCATGTGCGATCTTTAGTTGTGGCATGTGGACTTCTTAGTTGCAGCATGTGGATTCAGTGGCATGCGGACTTAGTTGCGCCATGCATGTGGGATCGTCGGGTTCCCCGACGAGGGATCGAACCCAGGCCCCCTGCATTGGGAGCACGGAGTCTTACCCACTGGACCGCTGGGGAAATCCCACTAACTATAATTTTTTCATGTGCCCTGACATCTTACTGAGTTCTGAATGACCATTTGTATTATTATTTTTGAATTGGACAGTTCCACCTATTCATGGTACTAGGGCCCAAATGTATGTATTTTAATACAGTATTGGAAATACAAAATTATGCAGCTATGGGCTTCCCTGGTGGCGCAGTGGTTGAGAGTCCACCTGCCGATGCAGGGGACACGGGTTCGTGCCCCGGTCCGGGAAGATCCCACGTGCCGCGGAGCGGCTGGGCCCGTGAGCTATGGCCGCTGGGCCGGTGCGTCCGGAGACTGTGCAAAAAATTATGCAGCTATTCAGGAGGGTAGCATAAATATGATCCCAGGCAAGTCAAGAAGTATGCTGATTGAGTTATCCTCCACCTCAGCTGACTCCTACTGACCCAAAACACACTCTCCTCCATGTCCCATATAGTCCCCTAACTTCCTACAAGGGGTGACTCTGAAACCGAAGCATTAGGTAGGATTGTGGTTAAATATTTTGCTTGATCTTAACTTAGGTAACATAATTTCATACAATAATAAGTAGAAGTCAAGAGAGGGGAGGGAATTCCCTGGCGGTCCAGTGGTTAGGACTCGGCCCTTTCACTGCAGTGTCCCAGGTTAGATCCCTGGTTAGGGAACTAAGATCCCCCAAGCCGTGCAGTGCACCCAAAAAGGAAAAAGAAGGGGGTAAAAAAGAGAGAGGAAAAATGGGGGAGGGGAGCCAAGATTTAATGTTAACTACAGCCCCTGGAAAAGAAGTCCACCTTAGATAAACTTGTTCTTTGTTCTCTACCATACTTATTCCGCGGCAAATTTATATCTTAGACCAACATGTTCTGTTAGTGGAGGATGTCTAGACACCTTTCCCGTTCCACTCTGCCATAAAGGCAAGCACCTTTTGTTTCGAAACCTACTGACTGGCTACATCAGGTACAAAGTGTTATCAAATTAACCTAGCTCTAAATGCTACTTTCCCCAGAAAAACTTTGAGGAAATCAAAACAGCAGCAGGTTATCCAGGCAAATACTTATTTAGCTGTCATTAGCTCTTGGTGGGAGTCCTAACTCTACCACTAAGGGCAAAAGAAGGCAACATTATTTCTCAACTTCAACTTTTGAATTCTTACTAACAAAAAGGACTTTTTTATTCTTTATTAAAGCTTAGGAGGAAATAGTGATATATCTTTGATCACTATAATGCTTTACTTACAGAATACAATAAAGACATTTCTCAAATAGAAAAATACAGTGTGATCTTCATCTGCAAATAGAATTATGTCCTTCATAGCAGAATTCAGGCAGATCAGCTAGCTAATTCTGGTCCAAATCACAGTGATTCATTACATAAAAATTCATGAAAGGAACAAATTTTCTTTCTCTAGAAGGCTTCCAGGCCATCTTTCTCAAAGCTCCACTAATAGTTCTGTACTTCAGAGCTTAGGATGCCCTAAGCTCTGAAAGACCAGTGGCTGGGCAGTAACGTAGTGCCACCTAGCTTCCCTCCTGAGGGATATTTGTCCATCACTAGATGTTCTCAAATGCCTACAGAAACTAGACTGGATTCAGAAATGTGCTAAGGCTTTATGAGGCAGAAATAGAGAAAGGAGAAAGTTTCTCCTTTCATATTCCTGCAAAGACAACTGACCATCAGAGGTGGACCCTGGACTTAGGCAAGATCTTCTACAATCTAGAAGTCCCACCATCCTATCTAGCCTCTCCCCACCCCATCACCCCTACACTCTGCAGGAGGAGAATATGTATTGTAGCATATACAGTGCTTATGGTGGTGACTACCCACATTGCGTATTCCTTCTAACCACCTCAACATATGCCATCAGTATTCCCACCTCTGTTGTAAATGCTTTCCCCAGACTAAAGTTTCCTCCCCATTAATTCTCCCTTTCAAATCCTTCCAATTTTTCAAGCCCCACTTCTTTTATGCAGTCTTCCCTAACTATACCAAACTCCAATAATAATTTCATCTCTGAGTTACATTGTGTTTTCAGTTCTTCCTTGTGTCTTTTGTTACTCTGCATGCACTTCCTTGCCCATTCCAGTCGTGTACCTGGAGTGTCCTACTCATCCTTCAAGACTCATCTCTGCTCTCTACACTGCTCTTGACCACACACACTCCCTCCTTCAGACAAACTGAGACACTGCCTCCTTGGTGCACATACATCTGTTAGGGAACTCATTTTTTTCCTCACCCTATTAGAATCTAAGCAGGGACTGTGTTTTAGTCTTCTGCTTTAAAATAATCATTGATACATTGTTATTGAGTTAATAAATGGTTGAAAGAATGAAATAAAACCTTTTAATTATTTCATGTGTTACTGCTCATTGTTTCTCCAACTAGTCTACATTTCCTGGGGAAAGACTATATCTTTTAGTCTTTCCATTGCTATAATCCTGAACACAATGACCAACCCCTGCCTAATCCCTTGTGACCTTATCAGAAACAAAAACAAAAACCCTGCATTTCCCTCGTGAATTGACTTTCCCACTCTCTGAAGCAGTCTCCTCTTTCCTCACATCGATAATACCATTCTCATTCCCAACTAAAGATTGTTTCTTTTTTAAAAAATTTTATTGAAGTATAGTGGATTTACAATGTTATGCTAATTTCTGTTATACAGCAAAGTGATTCAATGATACATATATATATATTCTTTCTCATTATGTTTTTTGAATATTGAATACAGATCCCTGTACTATACAGTAGGACCTTGTTGTTTATCCATCCTGTATATAATAGTTTGCATCTGCTAATCGCAAACTCCCAATCCTTCCCTCCCTGACGTCCTCTCCCCCTTGGAAACCACAAGTCTGTTCTCCATATCTTTGAGTAGAGATGTTGCTTCTTATTTCACTGAAAAGTAGAAGCAATCAGGATTTCTGGCAGTATAGTTGACCAGAAACTGTAAAACCTGCCTTCTACATAATATCTAAAAATGCTCAATAAAGTATTTTTTAAAACCCTTTGCATATGATTGGTGAAATGGCAGGAAAATTAGGGAAATGAGAGGAGGAAAGAAATAAGATGGGAGAGAAATGAAGCATACGAGACATGCTAGGCATGTGCCTTTGGTTTCATTGCTGAGGAAGGACTGGAGATAAAACTTATGGTGGCCCACGGCATGGGAGCGGGTGGGAGTCTGTCCACAGAAATCCAAGACATGGTCTATTCTCAACGCATTAGCCAGAGTGATCATTTTAAAGTGTCGTTCAACGGCTCACAACCCTCCAATGACTCCTTATTTCCTTGAGAGGAGAATCCCAGGCCTTTAAAGGCTCTCTGTGACCTGAGGCTCTTCCTCCCTCCTTGAACTCCCTCTTGTTTCTCTCCCTCTCTCTTCTTCCTCTCCAGCCACACTGGCCTTCTTCCTCTTCCTTATGCTATTGATATCCCGGATATAAATAGCCATACTATTGTCTACATCGGGTCCTTAACTCTTTCTATTTCCCTTTCCAGTTCCCTAAACTTCATGTGACTTATCCCTCACTTCATTCAGCTCAGCGCTCAATATAACATCCCAGAAAGGGCTTCCCTGACTGCATTATGAAAAAACAAGAGACCCCACACCCTTCACTCTCCATCCTCTTACCCAGCTTTATCTTGCTTCACAGTGCTATCACTGCCTGAAATTACACTTCAAATTTTTATTAAGTATTTATTGCCTGTCTTCTCCACCTGAATATGAACTTTATGAGGGAAGAGACTTTCTCTTTCTCATTTACATCAATAAACCAATCCTAGACTGGGCTGGAAGAGAGGGGTGCTTTATTCACACATAATTTTTCAGAGCAGTAGGGACTTTGGAAGAAAGTTGGCACCAAGGGAGGTGTAGTCGTCATTGGGAAATAACTGCTATGATATACAACCCCTGAAGTTCAGGAACTTAACACAGTAAAGGGTTATTCCTTGCTCAGATGGAAGTCCTCACAGGCGTTCCTAGTCAGATGGCCCAATGGGTGAGCAGTCACCCTCAATCTAGGGGCTCTGCTATCCCCTAGGACCTTGGAATCCTCCACTGGATCCTTTGCATCTGACCAGAAGATGAAAAACTAAGGAGAGCATAGAAAATTATCCAGAGGCTTTAGGCTTTAGGAACTTGTGAGTTCCTTTTGTCAGAACTCACAAGGCCATATCTAACTGTGAGGGAGTCTGGAAAAGCAGTCTACCTGATTCTAGAGGGACGAGGAAGTAGGGTTTGATGCACACATAGCATAGTAGGGTCTGTGCAAAAAGTAAACAGCAGGCAATGCACAGCTGAGGTACAAAGGATGAGAAACTTACCCTGGAATAGTGTTCTAGAGGAAGGGAACAGCAGATGCAAAGGCAAAGAGGTGTGGGAAAATAATAGTCCATTTTAGGAACTTCAGGTTGTAGATATGACTGTATCCATTGTGAACATCCAATGCAAAATGAAAAGGTGTAAGGTTGAGGAAATAGGCAGAATCTAGACTATGAAAGACCCTGTATGCTGTGACAAAGGGTTCAGACTCATCCTGAGGGTGGCAGGGAGCCACTGAAGGATATTAAAGGCAAGGGTTGGAGAATAATATGATCAAATGTGTGTTATTGAAAAATCACTCCGATGGCTGTATGGAAGATGAATTTGGGGTAGAGAGAATGGAGGCAGAATAATTAGACAGGAAGCTATTGCAGAAGTATCAATATAACAGGAAATGTTGAGGGATGGGAATCAAAACTAAGATAGTAGTTATATAGTGCTTGTTTAAAAAATTTTTAAAGTCTCATGAGCAGATTTATTGTCTTTGATGAGCTAAAGACTCTAATATTATTCCTGGAGCTTAGAAAGCCATCTAACACAGGTTAGCAAAGTCACATTTTAATTAAATTTCTAATTGGATTTTTAATGCTTGTCATTAAAAATTAGAGGTCAGTCTAAATGGATAAAGCTATTTCCAATCAATGCTAAGAGATTACTTGGGGTGGGGGAGCAGGCAGTAAAAGGTATGAGTGAACTTTCACTTACCTTGATAGCGTGTGCAAGAGTGGGAAAAATTGATGAACATCTCCCCGCAATACCCACTGTGATAATATGATTCTAATCAAAGAACAGATGAAAAGGATAGCTTTTTCATCATAAACTGTATTCAACTCTACTAGATAAATTAATATCACACTTCAATTAAATTGTTTTAGGTGTTTCTATAACCACAACTACTAACATTTTTACATTTTCTCCTTATAATTATAAACTTTTCCATTTCCCTGAATCATTACTGATCCACAATACTAATTCTCTCTTTTTTTTTTATGGGGAGGAGGAGAATCATATTTTTTAATTCAAAAAAAATTTTTTTCAGCTTTCTTGAGTATAATTGACAAAAGTTGTATATATTTAAGGTATACAATGGGATAGTTTGATATATGTATCCATAATTACCAAAATCAAGTAAATTAACACACTTATCACCTCACATAGTACCATTTTTATTTATTTGTTTATTTTGGTATGGTGAGAACACAAGATCTAGTCTATTAGCAAGTTTCAAGTACAAAATACAGTATTATTAACTGGTCACTATGTTGTACATTAGAATTTGTTCCTCTTATAACTGAAAGTTTGTACCCTTTGACCAATATTTCCTTATTTTACCAACCCTCCAGTCCCTGGTAACCACTATTCTACCCTGGTTCTATGAGTTTGACTTTTGTAGATTCTACAGATAAGTGAGATAATACAGTATTTGTCTTTCTCTGTCTGACTTATTTTACTAAACATAATGTCTTCCAGGTTTATCCATGTGGTCACAAATGACAAGATTTCCTTCCTTTTATGGCTGAATAATATTCCATCGTGTATATATGCCACATTTTCTTATTCATTTGTGAACAGATACTTAAGTTGTAGGTTGTTTCCATATTGTGGCTATTGTAAATAATGTTATAATGTTATAAGCACAGGGGTCCAATATCTCTTTGAAATCCTGATTTCAATTCCTTTGCCTGTATACCCAACAGTGGGATTGCTAGATCATATGCTAATTCTATTTTTATTTATTTTTCAAATCTCCATGATGTTTTCCACAGTGGCTGATCCAATTTACATTCTCATCAACAGTTTACAAAGGTTGCTTTTTTTCCATATCTTCACCTACAAGTATCACTTGTGTTTTTTTTTAATTAATTTTTATTGGAGTATAGATGCTTTAGAGTGTTGTGTTAGCTTCTACTGCAGAGCTAAATGAATCAGCCATACATAAACATATATCCCCTATCTTTTGGATTTCCCTCCCATTTAGGACACCACAGTGCATTAAGTAGAGTTCCCAGTGCTATACAGTATGTTCCCCTCAGCTGTCTATTTTATACATAGTATCAATAGTGTATATACGTCAATCTCAATCTCCCAATTCATCCCACCCCACCCCTTTCCTCCTTGGTATCCATACATTTCTCCTCTACGTCTGTGTCTCTATTTCTGTTTTGCAAATAAGATAATCTATAACATTTTTCTAGATTCCACATATATGCGTTAATATACAATATTTGTTTTCCTCTTTCTGACTTACTTCACTCTGTATGACACCCTCTAGTGTCATAGAGAGTGCCATCCATGTCTCTTCAAATGACCCAATTTCATTCCTTTTTATGGCTGAGTAATATTTCATTGTATATATGTACCACACCTTCTTTATCCATTCCTCTGTTAATGCACATTTAGGTTGCTTCCATGTCCTGATTATTGTAAATAGTGCTGCTATGAATGTTGGGGTGCATGTGTCTTGTTGAATTATGGTTTTCTCTGGGTATATGCCCAGTAGTGGGATTGTTGGGTCATATGGTAGTTCTATTTTTAGTTTTTTAAGGAACCTCCAACTGTTCTCCATAATGGCTATATCAAGTTACATTCCCACCAACAGTGCAAGAGGGTTCCCTTTGCTCCACACCCTCGTCAGCATTTGTTGTTTGTAGATTTTTTGATGATGGCCATTCTGACCCGTGTGAGGTGACACCTCATTGTACTTTTGATTTGTATTTCCCTGATAATTAGTGATGTTGAGCATATTTTCATGTGTTTGTTGGGCATCTGTATGTCTTCTTGGAAGAAATGTCTATTTCCGCCTTCCACCTATTTATTAATTGGGTTGTTTGTTTTTTCAATATTGAGCTCCATGAGCTGTTTGTATATTTGGAGATTAATCCTTTGTCCATTGCTTCATTTGCAAATATTTCCTCACATTCGGAGAGCTGTCTTTTTGTCTTGTTTATGGTTTCTTTTGCTGTGCAAAAGCTTTGAAGTTTCATTAGATCCCATTTGCTTATTTTTGTTTTTATCTTCATTACTGTAGGAGGTGGGTCAAAAAAGACCTTGCTGTGGTTTATGTCAAATAGTGTTCTTCCTATGTTTTCCTCTAACAGTTTTATAGTGTCGGTCTTACATTTAGGTCTTTAATCCATTTTGAGTTTATATTTGTTTACATTGTTAGGTAGTGTTCTAATTTCATTCTTTTACATGTAGCTGTCCAGTTTTGCCAGCACCACTTATTGAAGAGGCTGTCTTTTCTCCATTGTATGTTCTTGCATCCTTTGTCATAAATTAGGTGACCATATGTGCGTGGGTTTATTTCTGGGATTTCTATCCTTTATCATTGATCTATATGTCTGTTTTTGTGCCAGTACCATATTGTCTTGATGACTGCAGCTTTGTAGTATAGTCTGAAGTCAGGGTGTCTGATGCCTCCAGCTCCATTTTTTCCCTCAAGACTGCTTTGGCTATTCGGGGTCTTTTGTGTATCCGTACAAATTTTAAGATTTTTTGTTCTAGTTCTGTAAAAAATGCCATTGGTAATTTGACAGGTATTGCATTTAATGTGTAGATTGCTTTCGGTAGTAAAGTTATTTTCACAGTATTGATTCTTCCAATCCAAGAACATGGTATATCTCTCCATCTGTTGGTCTCATCTTTAATTTCTTTCATCAGTGTCTTATAGTTTTCTGCATATAGGTTTTTTATCTACTTAGGTAGGTTTATTCCTAGGTAGTTTATTCTTTTTGTTGCAGTGGTAAATGGGAGTGTCTCCTTAATTTCTCTTTCAGATTTTTCATCATTAGTGTATAGGAATGCAAGAGATTTCTGTGCATTCATTTTGTATCCTGCAACTTTACCAAATTCATTGATTACCTCTAGTAGTTTTCTGGTGGCATCTTTAGGATTCTCTATGTATAGTATCATATCTTCTGCAAATAGTGACAGTTTTACTTCTTCTTTTCCAATGTATATTCCTTTTATTTCTTTTTCTTCTCTGATTGCCGTGGCTAGGACTTCCAAAACTATGTTGAATAATAGTGGTGAGAGTGGACATCCTTGCCTTGATCCTGATCTCAGAGGAAATGTTTTCAGTTTTTCACCATTGAGAATGATGTTTGCTGTGGGTTTGTCATATATGGCCTTCATTATGTTGAGGTAGGTTCCCTCTATGCCCACTTTCTGGAGAGTTTTTATCACAAATGTATGCTGAATTTTGTCAAAAGCTTTTTCTGCATCTATTGAGATGATCATATGGTTTTAATCTTCAATTTGTCAATATGGTGTATCACATTGATTGATTTGCATATATTGAAGAATCCTTGCATCCCTGGGGTAAATCCCACTTGATCATGGTGTATGATCCTTTTAATGTGTCATTGGATTCTGTTTGATAGTATTTTGTTGAGGATTTTCGCATCTATATTCATGAGTGATATAGGTCTCTAATTTTCCTTTTTGTAGTATCTTTGTCTGGTTTTCATATCAGGGTGATAGTGGCCTCATAGAATGAGTTTGGGAGTTTTCCTTCCTCTGCAATTTTTTGGAAGAGTTTGAGAAGGATGGGTATTAGCTCTTCTCTAAATGATAGAATTCACCTGTGAAGCCACCTGGTCCTGGACTTTTGTTTCTTGGAAGATTTTTAATCACAGTTTCATTTTCATTACTTGTGATTGGTCTGTTCATATTTTCTCTTTCTTCCTGGTTCAGTCTTGGAAGGGTAAACCTTTCTAAGAATTTGTCCATTTCTTCCAGGCTGTCCATTTTATTAGCATAGAGTTGCTTGTAGTAGTCTCTTAGGATACTCTGTATTTCTGCAGTGTCTGTTGTAACTTCTCCTTTTTCATTTCTAATTTTATTGATTTGAGTCTTCTCCCTCTTTTTCTTGATGAGTCTGGCTAATGGTTTATCAATTTTGTTTATCTTGTCTAAGAACAAGCTTTTAGTTTTATTGATCTGTGCTATTGTTTTCTTTGTTTCTATTTCATTTATTTCTGCTCTGATCTTTATGATTTCTTTCCTTCTGCTAACTTTGGGTTTTGTTTGTTCTTCTTTCTCTAGTTCCTTTAGGTGTAAGGTTAGATTGGTTATTTGAGATTTTTCTTGTTTCTTGAGGTAGGCTTGTATAGCTATAAACTTCCCTCTTAGAACTGCTTTTGCTGCATCCCATAGATTTTGGATCGTTATGTTTTCACTGTCATTTGTCTCTAGGTATTTTTTGATTTCCTCTTTGATTTCTTCAGTGATCTCTTGGTTATTTAATAACGTATTGTTTAGCCTCCATGTGTTTGTGTTTTTTACGTTGTTTTCCCTGTAATTGATTTCTAATCTCATAGCACTGTGGTCTGAAAAGAAGCTTGATATGATTTCAATTTTCTTAAATTTACTGAGGCTTGATTTGTGACCCAAGAGGTCATCTATCCTGGAGAATGTTCTGTGCGCACTTGGGAAGAAAGTGTAATCTGCTGTTTTTGGATGGAAAGTCCTGTAAATATCAATTAAATCTATCTGGTCTATTGTGTCATTTAAAGCTTGTGTGTCCTTATTAATTTTCTGTTTGGATGATCCGTTGATTGGTGTAAGTGAGGTGTTAAAATCTCCCACTATTATTGTGGGTGACTTTATTTCCCCTTTTATGGCTATTAGCATTTACCTCAGGTATTGAGGTGCTCCTGTGTTGGGTGTATAGATATTTACAATTGTTTTATCTTCTTCTTTGACTGATTCCTTGTTCTTTATGCAGTGTCCTTACTTGTCTCTTGTAATAGTCTCTATTTTAAAGTGTGTTTGTCTGATATGTGTATTGCCCCTCCAGCTTTCTTTTGATTCACCTTTCTATGGAATATCTTTTTCCATCCCTTCACTTTCAGTCTGTATGTGTCCCTAGGTCTGAAGTGGGTCTCTTATAGACAGCATACATATGTGTCTTGTTTTTGTATCAATTCATCTAGTCTGTGTCGTTTGGTTGGAGCATTTATTGCATTTACATTTAAGGTAATTATAGATATGTATGTTCCTATTACCATTTTCTTAATTGTTTTGGGTTTGTTCTTGTAGGTCCTTTTCTTTTCTTGTGTCTCCCACTTAGAGAAGTTCCTTTAACATTTGTTGTAAGGCTGGTTTGGTGATGATGAATTCTCTTAGCTTTTGCTTATCTGTAAAGTTTTTGATTTCTCCCTCGAATCTCAATGAGATCCTCACTGGGTAGAGTAATCTTGGTTGTAGGTTTTTCCCTTTCATCACTTTAAATATATCCTGCCACTCCCTTCTGGCCAGCAGAGTTTCTGCTGAAAAATCAGCTGATAACCTTACGGGGATTCCCTTGTGTGTTATTTGTTGTTTTTCCCTTTCTGCTTTTAATTTTTTTTCTTTGTATTTTATTTTTGTTAGTTTGATTAATATGTGTCTCAGCGTGTTTCTCCTTGAGTTTATCCTGTATGGAACTCTCTGTGTTTCCTGGATTGACTATTTCCTTTCCCATGTTAGGGAAGTTTTTGACTATAATCTCTTCAAATAATTTCTCAAGCCCTTTCCCTTTCTCTTCTTCTTCAGGGACCCCTATAATTCAAATGTTGGTGTGTTTAATGTTGTCCCAGAGGTCTCTGAGACTCTCCTCAATTCTTTTTATTCTTTCGTCTTTATTTTGTTCCTCAGCAGTTATTTCCACCATTCTATCTTCCAGCTCACTTTTTCATTCTTCTGCCTCAGTTATTCTGCTGTTGTTTACTTCTAGTGTATATTTCATTTCAGTTATTGTGTTGTTCATCACTGATTGTTTATTCTTTAGTTCTTCTAGGTCCTTGTTAAACATTTCTTGAATCTTCTCAATCTGTGCCTCCATTCTATTTCTGAGATTCTGGATCATCTTTACTATCGTTACTCTGAATTCTTTTTCAGATAGTTTGCCTATTTCCTCTTCATTTATTTGATCTTGTGAGATTTTACCACAATCCTTCATCTGCAACATATTTCTCTGTCATCTCATTTTGTCTAACCTACTGTGTTTATGGTCTTCTTTCTGCAGGCTTCAGTGTCATAGTTCCTCTTGCTTCTGTTGTTTGCCCCCTGGTGAGTGAGTTTGGTCCAAGGGCTTGTGTAGGCTTCCTGGTGAGTGGACGTAGTGCCTGCACTCTAGTGCGTGGGGTTGAGTCTTTTCCTTCTGTAGGGCAGGTCCTCATCAGGTGGTGTGTTTTGGGGTTTCTGTGGGCTTAATACGACTTAAGGCAGGCTGTCTGCTGATGGGTGGGGCAGTGGTCCTGTCTTGCTGGTTCTTTGGTGTGAGGTGTCTAGCACTGGAGCCTGCACGCAGTTGTGTGGGGCTGGGTCTTTGTGTTGATATGGATACTTCTGGGAGCATGCATACTGATTACTTTTCCCCAGACCCAGGAATTCTCTGGCAGTCCAGCATCCTGGACTCTACACTCCCACCCTGAACACCCAGGCCCAACCCCTGGCTGGGGAACCAAGAACCAACAAGCTGCACAGTGCAACCCAAGAAAAAAGAAAGAAAAGAAAAGACAAAAAAGAAAAGAAAACAAACAAAACTCAAGAGAAATAGCAAAAACAACAGCAAAAAACAACAGCAACAACCACACATCACACACTTACACACACACTCACACATACAGAAAAAAGGAAAAACAAACACACAAAAAACCCAAGGGGACAGGCAAACAAACAGAAGAATTCTAGTATGAGAACAGTCAATAAGGACTAAACTAACAAAAACCAAGAATGACAAATAAAACAAAAAGCAAACAAACAATAAAAACGGAAGAAAACATAAAATATACACGTTAAAAGAATGAAAAAGATGAAAAAAAAATTTTAAAAAGAAAAAAGAACAAAGATAAGAGAAAACACTGCCAAGCAACAAAAAAGTAAAGTAAAAATAGAAAAATAAAAAATTATATATATTAAAAAAGTAAATAAATTAAAAATGAAAGATAAAAAATAATAAAAGCAACAACACCAACAACTGAGTAAAACAAAACAAACAAAAAATAATAGTAATAAGAATATTTTCCTAGTGCCTCCTCTGTCAGTATCCTTGCTCCCACAGTGAGCCAGAGCCAATCCTCACCTCCCCTTCCAATACCTCTAGTTAGGTCTCTGAACCTGCGGTGGGCACTGTGGAGCCAGCTCAGACTCTGACCTGGCCTGATCCCCACGTGTACTTGTCCTCTGAGTCCAGTGCTGTGAAGGCTAGACAAGTCTCAATTGTTGAAACACTCATTGTCTATTCAGGTATTCCACAGATGCAAGATTTACCCAACCAATCTTGGGCTGGGTAATCCACAGCTTGTGCAGCTGCACGGAAAGATTTCAGTTCCACTTCCTTAGTCACCTCGCTCCTGGAGCTCAGGTTTGGTTTTGACTCCACCTTTGTGTGTGCACTGCCCTCAGGCATCTGTTCCTTGCCCCGGTGAGAGGGGGCAAAACCAGCAGTTGCTTGAGGCACACTTACTCACTCATGTCGGGGTAGGGGTACTGAGACCATGAATATAGTGTTTGCAAGTTGCCTGCGGCAGCAGCACCAACAAGCAGTTGGAACAGACTGTGGCACACTTGTTCTGGTGGGTGTCCCTCCCAGTGGAGCTGGCGTATGGGACTGGTGGCAGCCCTTCAC
Source organism: Pseudorca crassidens (assembly GCF_039906515.1). Classification (NCBI taxonomy): domain Eukaryota; kingdom Metazoa; phylum Chordata; class Mammalia; order Artiodactyla; family Delphinidae; genus Pseudorca; species Pseudorca crassidens. Next base: position 88,373,400 of record NC_090297.1, on the reverse strand, counting down.
CCTGCACACCTCTCAACAATGGCACCTCACTTTTCAGGCAGACTACACTCTCTCTAGGGGCATTCCTGGCCATGCACCCCCTCATTCCCATCCCCTCTACTATATCCATGCTCCCAAAAGCTTTCCTCTCCCCAGGCCCATTCTCCCAACCCCATGCTTCAGCACTCAGTCCCCGCCAGCATCAGCAGACTCTTGTCCCAGGCAGGGGTGCCCAGGGCTGATTCCCAAGGAGGCTTTGGAATAGTTGGCACCCAGGCACCCAGAGCCCTCATGGGTAGAGGAGACCCAGGCCTGAGGGGGGAGTGGATCCATTCAAATGGGAGTTCCTCCCAGTGCCGGAGGCCAAGGAAGCCTTGGGAAGGGAAAGGGAAGGGAGTTATAATGGCGGCTCCACCCCTTGTGCACCACTCAACAATGACACCTTGCTTTTATGGTATCTCAGGTTTTTTCCGCAGACTTTCCCAGTGGTGGAGCTCCTTACTCCTGTCCTTTCAGGCTGTCTTTTCACAGCCAACAACTATCTCCTCCCTGGGTTGGCGTTACAAACCTCACTTTCCAACACCCAGACCCCTTTCACAACAGGCAACTCACAATTCAGGCTGGAACACGCAGAGGTGCGGTGTAGAGCATGCGTGCAATTCTTACTTTGTCCTGCCTTCCACAGACCATCTGCTGCATTCTCCTTTGATCCCCTGGAGGTCCTTTTCTGTCCCAGCTGATTTCCACAGGGTGAGGGAGTTTTTTTGAGTGTGGGGACCTCCCTTCACCATCAGCTTCCCACTAGGATTGCTGGTCCCTTTTTTTTATTCCACTTTTCTTTTTTTCTTCTTTCTTTCATACTTATAGATGTCTGAAGTCTTCCACTAATGTTCAACAGGTGCTCTGTGGGAATTGTTCCATTTGTAGATGAATTCTTGACGTACTTGTGAGGAGCAATGAATTCCACATCCTCCTATTCCACCATCTTGACTCCTCTCTCTTGTCGGTTTTTTTTTTTTTTTTTTGGCTGCATTGGGTCTTTGTTGCTACATTCAGGCTTTCTCTAGTTGCGGCAAGTGGGGGCTATTCTTCACTGCAGTGCACGGACTTCTCATGTCAGTGGCTTCTCTTGTTGTGGAGCATGGGCTTCAGACACGTGCTTCAGTAGTTGTGGCATGCAGGCTCAGTAGTTGTGGTGCACGGGCTTAGTTGCTCCGTGGCATATGAGATCTTCCTGGACCAGGGCTCGAACCCATGTCCCCTGCATTGGCAGGTCGATGCTTAACCACTGTGCCACCAGGGAAGCCCCTCTTGTCTTTTTGAGAATAGCCATCTTAACAAGTGTGAGGTGATATCTCATTGTGGGTTTGATTTGCATTTCTCTGATAATTAGTGATGTTGCTCACCTTTCCATATATCTGTTTGGAAAATCCTTGGGAAAATGTCTATTCATATCATTTGCCCATTTTTAAATCCGCTTATTTGGTTTTTGCTATTGAAAAATACCTGTACACTGAAAACTATATGACATTGATGAAACAAATTGAAGAAGACACAAAGAAATGGAAAGACATTCCATATTCATGGATTGGAAGGATTAATATTGTTAAAATGTCCATACTACCCAAAGTGATCTGGAGATTTAGGTGATCCCTATCAAAATACCAGTGGCATTTTTCACAAAAATTTAAAAAAAAATCCTAAAACTCATATGGAACAAAAAAACCCTGAATAGCCAAAACAAACTTGAGAAGGAAGAGGCATCACTCCTCTTGATTTTAAACTATATTACAAAGCTATAGTAAGCAAAACAATATGGTACTGGAATAAAACAGAGTCATAGATCAATGGAACAGAAGAGAGCCCAGAAATAAACCCACACATATACAGTCAACTAATATATGACAAAAGCACTAAGAATACACAATGGGGAAAGGATAGTCTCTTTAATAAATTGTGTTGGGAAAACTGGATATCCACACGCAAAAAAATGAAATTGCATTCTTATAACATACCCAAAAAATCAATTCAAAATGGATTCAAGATGTAAATATAAGACCTGAAACCATAAAACTCCTAGAAGAAAACATAGAGGAAAATCTCCTACCAGAAACAAGACAAAAAGACAACCCTCAGAATGGGAGAAAATATTTGCAGATGAAGCAACTGACAAATGATTAACCTCCAAATTATATAAATAGCTCATGCAGCTCAATATCAAAAAACCAAACAACCCAATCAAAAAATGGGCAGAAGACCTAAATAGACATTTCTCCAAAGAAGACATACAGATGGCCAAGAAACACATGAAAAGATGCTCAATATCACTAATTATTAGAGAAATGCAAATCAAAACTACAATGAGATATCACCTCACAACAGTCAGAATGGCCATCATCAAAAAATCTACAAACAACAAATGCCAGAGAGAGTGTGGAGAAAAGGGAACCCTCTTACACCATTGGTGGGAATGTAAATTGATACAGCCACTGTAGAGAATGGTATGGAGTTTCCTTAAAAAACTAAAAGTAGAACTACCATATGACCCAGCAATCCCACTACTGAGCATATACCCAGAGAAAACCATAATTCAAAAAGACACATGCACCCCAGTGTTCATTGCAGCACTACTTACAATAGCCGGGACATGGAAGCAACCTAAATGCCCATCAGCAGAGGAATGGATAAAGAAGGTGTGGTACATGTATACAATGGAATATTACTCAGCCATAAAAAGGAATGAAATTGGGTCATTTGTAGAGAGGTGGATGGACCTAGAGACTGTCATACAGAGTGAAGTAAGAGAAAACAGAAAGAGAAAACAAATATTGTATACGAATGCATGTATGTGGAATCTAGAAAAATGGTATAGATGATCTTATTTGAAAAGCAGAAATAGAGACATAGATGTAGAGAACAAATGTATGGATACCAAGGGGGAAGTGGGGGAAGGGATGAATTGGGAGATTGAGATTGACATATATACACTATTGATTGATTGATACACTATTGATACTATGTATAAAATAGACAGTTAATGAGAACATACTGTATAGCAGCAGTCCACAACCCTTTTGGGACCAGGGACCGGTTTGGTGGAAGACAATTTTTCCATGGACGGGGGCCAGGGAGACAGTTTCAGGATAATTCAAGCACATTACATTTATTGTGCACTTTATTTCTATTATTGTTACATTGTAATATATAAAGAAATAATTATACAACTCACCATAATGCAGAATCAGTGGGAACCCTGAGCTTGTTTTCACTTGCCACTCACTGATAGGGTTTTGATATGAGTCTGCAAGCAACTGATTTATTATGGTCTCTGTGCAGTGAAACCTCTCTGCTAATGATAATCTGTATTTGCAGCCACTCCCCAGTGCTAGCATCACCACTCAGCTCCACCTCCAATCATCAGGCATTAGGTTCTCATAAGGCATGTGCAACCTTGACCCCTCGATGCACAGTTCACAGTAGGGTTTGCGTTCCTATGAGAATCTAATGCTGCCACTGATCTGACAGGAGGTGGAGCTCAGGTGGTAATGCGAGCAATGGGGAGCGGCTGCAAATACAGATGATGCTTCGCTCGCTCACCAGCCTCTCACCTCCTGCTATGTGGCCTGGTTCCTAACAGGCCAGAGTCCACGGCCTGGGGGTTGGGGACCCCTGCTATATAGCACAGGGAACTCTACTCAGTGCTCTGTGGTGACCTAAATGGGAAGGAAATCCCAAAAAGGGGGCTTATATGTATATGTATAGATGGTTCACTTTGCTGTACAGCAGAAACTAACAACATTGTAAAGCAAATATACTCTAATAAAAATTAATTAAAGAAAGAAAATCTCCTGATATTAATCTTGGCAATTACTTTGTACTTGACAACAAAAGCTCAGGAAACGAAAACAAAAATAAACAAGTAGAACTACATCAATCTAAAGCTTCTGCATGGCAAAGAAAACATTCAACAAAGTGAAAAGGCAACCTAAGAAATGGGAAAAAATATTTGCAAACCAAATGTCTAAAAGAGGGTTAATACCCAAAACAATTCTTAATTAGAATGATTAGAATGTGCAATCTAGATATTTTAATGTCACTGAAAGAAAAAGAGGAAGAAAACCAGTGTGTTTTTTATTTCTACTCTGAAAAAATAATTAGAAAGATTCCAGAAAAGAAGGCGGCAAATTAAAGCATCAGTAATACTTTTCAAAAGAAACCTTTACAAATCTAAAATCACTTTTTATGATAATACCTATTATATTGAAATGGTAGAATTACGGGTGAGTGACTTATTTTTCTCCATCAAACTCTCTGTGTAAGTACATTACTTCTATAATAAAAATGAATAAAGATAGATTCACTTTGACAAGTTAATTTGCTCATAAAGTTATCATGGATTCCTGAGTTCAAATCCCCACCACTTATGTGACATTGAACAAGTTAATATCATTATTACCATTATTATTATTATCATTACCAGTAGTATTATTAATGCAATAGAAAGCATTTAGCATGTATTTTGTGCCATTCTTTTAAGCACTTCATGTACATTAGCTCATATTAGTGAATCTTTCAAAATATACTTCTTCACCTATTAAAAAGTTGGTAATAACTCCTTAAATAGCAATTATGAAGATTAGATGAGATTATATATTAAAAGCATATGGCAAACTGTATGATATTATGCATGTGTTGGTTTGAATCTTTGTACATTCTGATTATAAAGAACATTCACATAATAAATATAAATTCACCGATGCTTTGCTTTTAAAAAGAACAATGGGGGCTTCCCTGGTGGCACAGTGGTTGAGAGTCCACCTGCTGATGCAGGGGACACGGGTTCGTGCCCTGGTCAGGGAAGATCCCACATGCCGCGGAGCAGCTGGGCCTAAAAAAAGAACAATGGTAGTTTTGTCCTACCACTGAACTTTAAGAAATTGGCTTCTTTTAACCTTAACTAGTTTCTGAGAAGCAGATACATATAATGAACTGAAGTAAAAATTGTTATTTTGGTTTTAGGGCTTAGTATTTTCCACAGTTCAAAAGATGGTGAAAGCACTTATTGCCAGAAAAGTGCTAGGGAGGAGAGCCGGAGAAGGGGGGAAATTCCCAGTCCTTGATAACAGAACAATGGAATCAGGTTCTGAGCTCTCCGTTCAACAGTCACTGCTGTTTCTGATGCTTCGCTTTCATGCTCTTCACAGACTAAAACGACTGTGTATTCACAGTGAGACACGCTTCTCTCCCTTTGCTAGTTTAGTTTATAAAATATGCAAATTATTTTTCAGACTGCAATAAATGAAGGTAAGAAGAAAGGTTGCCTGTGTCCAGAAAAATCCTTACCACCGGTGCTGAAAAGACTGACTTAGCAGAGTGCCACACTGTATCTCTCTGGTTCAAATTTTGGGCTACGTTCTACACTGCATCCCCTCAAAAAAAGAACCTTTTGGTCATCAAACTGTTAAGCCAGAAACTTAGAACTATGCCTTGGTCCTCCTCTTCTGTCAACAAACCCCACGTTTCTATCCCAAAGGCATCCTGTCACCTCTCGCTGATCTCCATTTCTATTGTTGCCCCACTGTTATGCATCTCCCCTGAACTTCTACAACAGCTTCTAACTCTTCCTCTCTTCTTTCATCCCTGATCGAATATGTCTCCCCATTTTTCTCTCGCACTTTTACTCTATTCTAGGGTAATTCCTTCAATTCAACCTCCTAGATCTATGCTGTCCAATATGGTAACCACCAGCCACAGGTGGCCACTGAGCACTTGAAACATGGTTGGTCCAGAATGAGATGTGCTGTAAATACAAAATACACACCAGGTACTCAAACATTTTGAATGAAAAATAAAAGAATGTAAATATCTCATTAATAATTGTTCATATCTATTACATTTGAAAATGATAATATTTCAGGTTAAATAAAATATATCACTAAAATTAATTTCACCTGTTTTTTCACTTTCATAAGGTGGCTGCTAGAAAAATTTAAATTATATATATGGTTTGCATTGTACTTATTTTGGTTAGATCTCTTCTCCATTGCTAATTCAGTTGTCAGCTGCTACATTCAACCTTTTTACTGAGGGGTGTGGGGTATTTTGTAAATCAAGTTTTTAATTTCCTAAAGCCCTTTTGTGTTCTCTAGTTGCTTCTTTTTTGTAGCTACTACTCTTATTTTGTGAGTTTAAAAGCTTCTCAAATATTTCTGGAGATAAACAGAATTTTATTAAATTCCTATATCCTGTACTAACTCTATTTCCTCAGGATTTAGTTTCTCTATTTTTCCCCCCTTTTTGAAGCCTCTCTTTCATGCTGCTGGTTTCTCCTCCAGTGGTTTTGATTCTTGGCTACTCATATCTAAAATGAGTATCTGTACTGATCAGTTATTGGTGGCTGCATTCCGTTTCCTGAGCCCAAGTGAAATGGCATTTCCCTTAGCAAGGAATAAGGATATTGATCAATGTAATCCTAAATGTGAGTGGGCAGAGACATGTGGCCTAGCTGGCTTCTCTTTAGGGCACATGAAGAACTTGCCTTTTCGGTACAGAGACTCCTTTTTTTTTTTTTTTTTTTTTGCGGTACGCGGGCCTCTCACTCTTGTGGCCTCTCCCATTGGGGAGCACAGGCTCCAGACGCACAGGCTCAGCGGCCATGGCTCATGGGCCCAGCCGCTCCATGGCATGTGGGATCCTCCCGAACCGGGGCACGAACCCCTGTCCCCTGCATCGGCAGGTGGACTCTCAACCACTGTGCTACCAGGGAAGCCCCAGAGACTCCTTTTGATAATACCTGGAGCACTGCCCTAATTATCTCTCTGGCCCCAAGATTTACTTTGGAGCTCCTCAAGGTATATCATCCATTCTATTTAAAGTTTTCAGCTTATTGCAAGAAATAATTTTAACCTAAGAAATGGAAACTAAAACTTGTTACAGAACCATGTGGTCGTGGAGTCAAGAGAAAGAAAAAAAGAGAAGAAGAAAATACAATATATCATCACAGAAAAGTTTTCAGACTTACCCAGGCAGTTAGAGCTACATCTTCTTCATAGCAGCCCAAACCTTGCAAGAAGGCAAGACAAGGTACAAATGAGGGACATCAACTATCCATATATCTGATAACAAATTTCTCATCCCTAAATCTATCCCAAAATGAGTTGAGCTGTCTTGGAGTTCTCCTCATTAGATAACTTTGCATTGGGTAAATAGGAGACGAAATTAAAGTATTCAACATGTTTAAAACTGATGATTTCTAAGGTCTAGTCTAGGGAGGTACCAAGAAGAACATCCTGGGGTGTATCAGAAATAACACTGAACTGGAAATCTTGGCATAGAGTCCCAGCACTGCCAGTAACTGACTGTACAACTCGGGAAAGTCTCTTTAACCTCTCTGGGACTTAATTGTGAGCAACTCAGAAATAGTTTGTCTTTCCCAGAGACAGACCGCCTGGGTACAGTGGACTTCCTTTTGGCTCAGTTGTCTCATCTGTAACAGGACTCAGGAAAAGTCCTCTATAAAGGGCCAGATGGTAAATGCTTCAGGTTTTGCAAAACCTAATACAGTTTCTGTAGCATTTTCTGCTTCTCTCTCTCTCTCTCTCTTTTTTTTTACAATGTTCTAAAAATGTAAAAACCATTCTTAGTTCATGGGCCCTACAAAAATAGGCCACAGGCCATAGTTTGTCTATCCTTGATCTTCAGAGATAATAAGAGTACTACTGCATAGGCTTGTCGTGTCTATTGAAAGAGTAAAGCATGTAAAGCATTGGAACACTGCATAGTACATAGGAAGCTCTCAAAAATATTAAATGGCATGGTTACTACTATAATTGTTATCATATCTTCAGTATCTAGCTTAGCATTGGGAACACATCATGACCTCAGTAAATGATTATTAAATAAATTAATATGTAAAGGAAGGGGCTTGGACTCCATAATATCTGCGCTCTCTTCAAGCTCTGCAATTCTATAACCCTCCCGTCTCATAATGCGTGTTGACAGCAAGCATTGGCCCAGTGCTTGAAGGGAAGTCTGGTGAGAGTTGGAGGTGATGCCAAGTAAAGCCGGCAAAAATATTAACCTGCTGAAAAAAATGTTTCAATATATAAGACTGAAATAAAAACCTGAAAGGCCAAAAGTCCTAGAAAAGTACTTAACAAATCCAAGTATGATTTTTGTTACATATATTTATGCAAAGTACAGTTTGCCAATTTAATTTAGAAAGCCTGTCTTTTCTAGTGAAGTGAGCTACTCCCTGGAGCCTTGATATCATCTCTTGAAAAATTTCATGAATTTACGATGACCTAATTTTTATCCACAAATGACAGAAATTAAACATTGAAGATGGTGAGGGGAGGGGGAATTAGATAAAAGTGGTCAAAAGATACAAATTTCCAGTTATAAGACAACTATGTACTAGGGATATAATGCACAACATGAATATAGTTAACACTGCTGTATGATATATGTGAAAATTGTTAAGAGAGTAGATCCTAAGAGTTCTCATCACAAGAAAAAAAATTTTTTATCTATGTAAGATGATGAATATCTACTAAACTTACTGTAATAATTATTTCACAATATATGTAAGTCAAATCATTATGTTGTATACCCTAAACATAGTCACTGCTGTATGTCAATTATATCTCAATAAAACTGGGGAAAAAAATTGTAGGTGCCCTGAGGTTCCAGCAATACTTTCCTTTTCTCCATCGAAGATTATACCAACAATTTAAGATGACACAGATCAATTATCAAATTAGTAAATATCGGTTAACATCTTTGGAAGCTGAATATACAATGAGCCAACTAACATTGCCCTGTTATAACCCCATTGTATATAAAAATTAGGTTTAAATGCTTAATGAATTGTGAAAATATAATTTCTAAGTTATTACTCTTGTAGAGGTGACTAATAATCATATTACTGACTTTAAAAAAAAAAAGAGAAAGAAAGGCTGTCTTTTTTCTAAGCCAGTGATTCTCAAAGTGCAGACCTCGAAGGAGCAGCAACAATAGCACCTAGAAATTGGTTAGAAATACAGATTCTCCTCCCCGCTCCAGACCGAGTCAGAAATTCTGGGAATGGGGCCAGCAATCTGTGGTGTTAACCAGCCCTCTAAGCAGGATCAAGTTTGAGAGTCACCATTTTAAACCAGCCCCTTCCTCAATCATCTTCTTAGTCTTATCACCTTAGTCCATTCAAGCTGCTAAAACAAAAATACCATGGACTGGGTGGCTTCAACAGCAAACATTTATTTTTCACAATTCTGGAGGCTGGGAAGTCCAAGATCAAGGAGCCAGCAGATTTGGTGTCTGGTGAGGACCCACTTCCTTGTACATAGATGGCCATCTTTTCACTGTGTCCTCACACGGGGGAAAGGGGCAAGGGAGCTCTGGGGTCTCTTTTACAAGGGCACTAATCCCAATCATGCAGACTCCACTCTCATGACCCAATCACCTCCCAAAAGCCCCACCTCCAAATACCATCACACTGGGGATTAGGTCTCAGCATATGAATTTGGGTGGTGGTGGACATTGGCAGTGTGAGGCGGGGCGAATGTTCAGTCTTTAGTCTCACCAAATTCAGGATTTGGGGTCTCTTCTTCAATTAGCATAATCTTTATAGAACCAGAACAAGTCTCATTTTTCTGTTCTCCCGATTCTTGGATCCTTTCTCCTCTCTCTCCTTCCCTTATCCAGTCCCTTCCCTTTCCTTATATCCCCTTTCAGTGCCTATGTTCTGGGCCAGGCCTTCCCAGACCACAATGGGCACGTCATTTGCTGAAATCTTTAGTATTAACTCTACTACAATTTAAACTCTAATCACCCTCTGTCTTGCACTGTTACTAAGTTGTTTTATTGATTCAAACTAAAATCATTTACTAAGGTTCTACCTGGAGCCAGACTCTGGACTAGACTCTGTGACAGTTCAGACATAGAACCTATCTCCAAGGAAATAATCTAGTAATGGATGAGAGGAAACTTACAAGTAATAATAAAATGTAGAAAGCATGCTTAAAGGGGGCACAGATAAAAGCATCATTTCTTGGTAATGTCTTGGTCTTTAAATAGCACTCATATGTATTTGACTTCCAAATTTACATCTTCAGCCTGGACCTCTCCAATGGTTCCAATATCATAAATACAACTCCACACTCCATATCTAGACCTGAATGCCACAGAGACACCGCAATCGTAGCATGTTCACAACTGAAATTATAACCTTCCTCCAACCGACTCCCTTCCCCATCTTCCCCATCTTTCTTTCACACTTCACATCTGAGTATGATTTCCTGCCAGCTCTACTTTCAAAACAGTTGCAAAAGCTAACCGTATCTCATCACTTCCACCATTACCACCAAGGTCTTAGCCTTTGGACAATGCTCTTGCTTTCATGCCAGCCTATTTGTAACCCAGCAGCTGAAACAATCCTTTTGAAATATAAGTCAGATGATGTTACTTCTCTGCTCAGACCCTGCAATGGCTTCCCATCGCTCTGTGATTAAAAGCCAAATCCTTAAATAGCTACAGGATCTGCACCCCGTCCCCCTCCCACCATCACACATCTGCCCTCCTCACCTGTTAGACTCACTCACTCTTCTCTGGACTCCCTGGCCTTGCACTTGTCATTTCCTCCCCCTCAAGTACCTCCCAGCTCACTTCCTCACTTCCAACAGGTCTCTGGTTGAAGATCGTTTCTCCATGAGGCCATTCTACTCGAAATTGCAACTGTTCTCCCCCCACTCTGGAACTCTATACCGTTTTCCTGTCTTATTTTTCCCAGGACATTTATCACCATCTAACATAGGATATATATATATTTTTGTATCCCCCCCCCACTAGATTATAACCTCCATGAGAGCAGAGACTGTTGTCTACACAGAGTATATATTTGTTGACTAGATGAGCAAATGAAACAATGATGTGTTACAGCAGTCCAAAGAAAGGGCAGAGTACTTCCGATCAAACGAATAAAGAAAGGTTAGGGTGGAGGTAGCATGTGAGTTGGTCCTCCAAAACTTGGTAGAGTTTAAACAATAATAGATGGTTCATGGAGGCTTACCTTTTTTTTTTTTCATGAATAAGTTCTGAGGATCTAATGTACAGTATGGAGACTATATTGAATAATACAATATTGTATACTTGAAATTTGCTGAGAGTAAATCTTAAACAGATCTACTTAACCCTTTACGGATACTTACTTATGGAGACTTCTCTTTTTACCAAACCTAGGAGAGCCCATTATCCCCAAATGTAGCTAAAACATTGTACTATTATGGTATAAAATATATTAAAATTATATCCTTTCAATGTTAATATTAATAATATTATTACATTAATACTAATTATCAGTAGAGTCAAAAATAGTTTTAAATTGTTCTTGTGAAAAAGTGATTGAGTGGAGCAGGCAGGGAATGAAGACCTTTGTAGGCTCTGGACAGGACCCAGGGTGCACACAAAGGCTTTCAAGGTGAGAGAGATGAAGATGTGGAGACACTGACTTCCTTTTCTGGGTCAAGGTGTAGCCAATGATCCTTTTCTGATGAGATTAGGGATATTTGTTCTTCATAAATTGATGGAAGAGAGATTTTGTTAGGTGATAAGAGTAAAAAGCTTAGCATTAAAAAAGGTGTGTGTGTACGTCAGTAAGCGAGTGTGTGTGTGTGTGTGTGTGTGTGTGCGCATGCATATGTGTGTGAGAGCTATGGAAACAAAGAAAAGGGAGAGGAGCTGCTTCCAGACAGGGTACAGTGAGCACGACTCAGGGAATACACAATAATGGATAAATAGTTGTCAAATGGATGAAGTCCCACCAATTTAAAATAGCCCCAAGAAGAATCTTCCTAAGCCCTCACTGATGATTTTTTGATTCTCCTAAAACTCAGCTCGTGATTTATCTCCCCCAGGAAAACTAAATGGTGCACCAATCTTATCTTCTCTGCAGAAAACATGGCATCCAAAACAGAATATTTATGCTAGAAAGAACCTTGAGAGTTGCTTATTCCATTCACTCTCATTCTCCAATAAGATGGGGGGCTTCTGATATGTGTAGAGCCTGTTCAAGGTCACAGAGCTGGTTAGTATCAGATCCTGCACTGAGTCCAGGGCTTCTGGCTCCATGTCCAGGACTCCTTCTCCTTCACCAGCTGACACTGTTCCACTGTATTGTTTGCTTTATTGAACAACAAAGCAAGTCAGGTGGCCAGTACTTGCTGGTGTATCATCTGACATTATCTTGCAGAACTTGGATTCTGGCTTACACTTGAGTTCCTACTGAAGGTCAAGGTTGGCTTAACAGTTGTTCATTTCATTCATTCAGTAAATATTTATGGAGCCCTTACTCTGTGCCAGGCACTACTGATCCAACAATGAACATGACAATCATGGTCCTGTCTTCACAAGAGCTGCTTACATGTTGGTAGAGGTGAGAGAAAACAAGAACAAATAAAATTACCAAATACTGAGATAAGTGATTCGGAGGAAACAAACAAGGTGGCTGTGGTAGAGAATAGAAAGGGGACCTACCTTAAGTAGGGTGGCCAGAGGAGGTTGCTAAGAAGTGTCACTCAGGCTGAGTATGAGGTAGGGGAAGGAGTCAGGCACTGGAAGAGTTTCTAGACAGAGGGAACAGCAAATGAAAATCCTTTGAGGCAGCAAAGAGCTTCGCATGCCTGAGAAGCCAAGATAAGACCTGTGTGTCTGGATCACAGTGAGGGAGGGAGAGAGTGGAGGCAGGGCCAGGGAACATAGGACGTGGATGCCCTGGTTTGGAGCTTGAATTTTATATCAAGTACATGGAAAGGCACTGAAGGATCTTAAGTACATGGCTTTATTGACATATTAATAAGTTCCACTCACGTCAAAAGGGAAAAACTCACTCATCATAACTTTACAAGGTAGGTACTATTATGATCATCATTTTATAGCTGAAGCAATTGCAGCACAGAAAACTTAAATAAATTGCCTAAGTTCATGGAGCTAGGAAGCGGCAGAGCCAAGATTCAAATCCAGGCCATATGATTCCTGAGTATTCACTCTTAACCACTACACTTTTTTTTTTTTTTAAACATCTTTATTGGAGTATAATTGCTTTACAATGGTGTGTTAGTTTCTGCTGTATAACAAAGTGAATCAGCTATACATATACATATATCTCCATGTCTCCTTCCTCTTGCGTTTCCCTCCCACCCTCCCTATCCCACCCCTCTAGGTGTCACAAAGCACTGAGCTGATTTCCCTGTGCTATGCGGCTGCTTCCCACTAGCTATCTATTTTACGTTTGGTAGTGTATATATGTCCATGTCACTCTCTCACTTCGTCCCAGCTTACTGTCCTCAAGTCCATTCTCTACATCTGTGACTTTATTCCTGTCCTGCCCCAGGTTCTTCAGAACCTTTTTTTTTTTAGATTCCATACATATGTGTTAACCACTACACTTTTGGTTTTTGCTGAATAAGAATTTGGTGAGGTGGGGCAGAGGGCAAGAGTGGAGGCAGAGATATCAGTTAGGGATCTATTCCAGGAATCTAAGGGAGAAATAATGGTGCATAAATCAGGATGGATGGAGGAGGTACTGGAGATGGAGAGAAGCTCATGAAGTTCAGATGTATTTTGGTAGTAAAATTGACAGGATTGGATGATGCAGTGGCTATAGGAGGTGAGGAAAAGAGAGGAATCAAAGATAGTTCTTAAATTTCTAGCAAAAGTCATAAATCAGGCTTCTGGGGGTACCATTTATTTAGATAAGAAAGACTGGTAGAGAAGTGAAACAGGTTTTAGAGGTTAAAAGTCCAGGTTTTGACTTAGCTATCTTAAATTGGACAGATCAAGTAAATGTTTGAATGAGTCTAGAGCTCAGGGGGCTGGATATAAAAATGTGTAAGTCATCTGCACAAAGATTGTTTTTAAAAGCCATGAGAATGGACAAGCCAACGTAGGGGAGAGCATAGAGAAAGAAAGGAAGAAAGAGAGAAAGAGAGAGAGAGAAATAAAGAAGAAAAGAAAGAAAGAGAAAGAAAGAAAGAAGGAAAGAAAGAAAGAAAGGAAGAAAGGAAGGAAGGAAGGAAGGAAGGAAGGAAGAAAGAAAGAAAGAAAGAGGATCTGAGACACACTCTGAGGAGAGGATGGACCTCAGATCTTGATTAGAGATGGGTCCATCAAAGGAATTCTGAGATGCTTTGGACAATGAAATGGGGGAAGCCATAAAGTATGGTAACAGAAAATCCAAGACAGGAGATGGTTTCATAAAAAAGGGAGTTGTTAATATGTCAGATGTTGCTGAGAAGTCAAATAACAGGGGTGAGTTATATCACCTAAGCCATTTCATACCAGTGACTCCAGGAAGCTCTCATCAGTTAAAGACCTGCCCAGCCAGTTCCCACATGTAGGAAAGTCTGCATTTAAGTCTTCATTGCTTTTTTCTTTATTTTATTACATTCAAAGTCCCATCAGTGAAATACCAAATTGAATCATTTCTACCCCTGAGAGGTAGTAAGTTTCAGATGATTTCTGGATACAGGAGATTTGATAAGGAAGAGGAGGGAGAGAGAGTGTAAGGGGGGAAGAGAGGGTACTGTCAAAGTCGGGGAGAGGGAAAAGCAGAAATGATGGGAGATATCAAATGGCACAAGAAAATAGCCTGGGGCCTGCTCACTGCACTGAGTTACTTCTGTTTTAAAATGGTACTCTGGCTGACATTTGATTTGATAAATGAGTATAAAATCTCCCTTACATTTCCTCAGGGTATAAGCAAACATTCCCTTTATATACGATACACCATTGATAATGAGGTTCTTAACACACTCTCTTTACAGTCTTTATATCACCATCCTCCTTGAGGATGTATTAGGGACACAATTAAGAAGAAAACTCTTATTAACATGTAAACACCACATGATGCTACCATTGGACTAACAGAGACGTGGGGAATGAGAAAGACACATTTGGGGACTTGTATCTTCAGACCAACCCACAACCCTCAGGAGTGTGCATGTGCCAGAGGGAGGGCTCCCTTCCTAGTTGGGGGCTGGATGGACTTGGATTCTAGCTGGCACACTTGAGCCTGAACCCACTGGTTGCCCACTGCTTTACACTCTTAAATCTTTGATCTTTCACAGATCCTGAGGGGAGACTAAGCTGGAAAACTGGTTCACCTTCAGTGTCAAACGTTTCCAATCACCTGATGGGAAGTAGAAATGCCATTCATCAAAGTACTTAATTCTTTAGAAACCTTGATTTCACAGGTCTTTAGAGGAACAAAACAAAGGAAGTCAGCATCCTCTCCACCACTTGTGGTTAGGAAAACAATGATGTCATGTAACAAATGTTTCTTAACAATAGAAAATTCTACTCAGATGAATGAATAAATAATGAATGAACTAACAAATTAATGAATGAAAGAAAAAGGCACATTATAAATTGATTCCCTATAGATTATTCCAGATACTCTTCCAGGGGCTGTGATTCCTTCCAGACTTCAAACAGGGCATGAGATGGAGACAGATAGGACAGGAATACAGGAAAAAGCTACAAGGGGGATAAACAAAGAGACCTTGGCCCCTGGGTAGTGGCGGTGACTATCATCTGGACATTTGTCCTTGTGGAGTCTTTTAGACAATCAGAGCCAACTCTTCTCAAATCCCTTATCTGAGGACGAAACTTCCCTGACTGTGCAAAAATGAAGCAGCTGATGCCCTCCATAAGGAGGCATTTTTGAAGAGCAAGCATTTCCCCTGTTCAGGGCAACCCCCTTCAGAGAAGGTTAGCGTTCCTGGAGAGGCTCCAAACTGTCCAGAGAGACTCTGTCCCTGTAGTCTAAACGAGGAGAAAAGTCAGCAAGATTCCTTATAAAACAGCACACACAAACAACAACCAAAAAAACCCTTTCGCTTGGAGCCTAGAGGATTACAAAGTGGGGGGTGGCCAAGACACGTGAGTACAATCATGGTTCCTGGGGCCTCGGGGCCACAGTAAGTGGATGGCAAAGCCAGAACTGTGATTTGGCTCTCAGGTGACGATGCCAGGCAGAAGTGCCCTCACTTTTCTTTTTTGTTTTTCATTAATCAGTGGCATTTCCTATTTAAGCCCTAGATTGCTCCACTTAGAGGTGTTATAGATCCAGTTGTTTGATGGGTCTCCCTCATGGCAATGGTGCCTTGATAAGATTCCGTGACCAGAAGTGAGACTACATTGTCCTGTCCATGACTTTCTCCATGTTCTTTTCTCACCTGCAAGGGTGAGAACCCTCTACCGTCTCTATCATCTCCACTTTGAAAAATGGGCAATTGTCTGTAATTATTATCTGTGCCTAGTATTAGTACCTTGAAGCAGTATGGAGTAAAGAGCAAACACATCAAATAAAACTGGCTTAGCGTCCCAACTCCACCATTCACTAATTGTGTGACCTCAGATAAGTTCCTCAACTTCTCAGAGCCTCAGTTTTCCAAATCATAAAATGGATCTGTGAGTCTGTACTACACAGGATTATTGTGAGGATTACATGATAACATATACAAGCTCATAGCACACTGTTGGCATTTGGTGAGCACTCAGTAAACGCTGGTTCTGTTCTGTCCCAACAGGATGCTCGCTCCAACCAGAAATGACTCTACTTTTCCCACACACTCTCCCAGAGTGTTTATTATTTGCCCATTTACAGAATGTCTATCATGTCCTGCTTTATGCTCTCTACTGCACTGGAAGCTTTTTCAGGACGTGGGATGTGCAGTGTGTTGTTTCCTCATTTCCCTACTGCTTGGCATCCACCTTCACATGAATAGCACTCCGTGAACATTAGTTAAAGGAACAAATCTTTCCCTCTTATCA
Source organism: Pseudorca crassidens (assembly GCF_039906515.1). Classification (NCBI taxonomy): domain Eukaryota; kingdom Metazoa; phylum Chordata; class Mammalia; order Artiodactyla; family Delphinidae; genus Pseudorca; species Pseudorca crassidens. The sequence goes on along the minus strand of NC_090297.1, from coordinate 88,356,594 downwards.
GAACAGATCAGAAGGTAAACATTCTTCCAAGTCGTCCTTATTTACAAATCTTTACAAAGAAAAAGGATTCAAGAAGTTCAGTAACATATTTGAGATGGGGGAGGTGAGTGTCTCCTTCATTCTAAAGTTTTCACTTTATGATCTTATTTATTTCTCACATCAAACCTCCTTTAGTCCCAACTCACAAAAAGGAAATAGACTCAGAAATATAAATAGTTTGCCCAGGATTTCACAAACTATAATAGCATTTTAGTTACCCTAATTGAAATATTTCTATGCAAAATTAAAAGCGATTGAGAAAGAGACAACGGTTTGGGTCCAGAGTCCCTGGCAATCATTAGTCTTAATCAGTTTTCAATTATGCCAGACACTACCCATAAGTGACAATAATAACTGAGAGTCTGGTAACAACTTGGTCAATTTATAAAAACTGTCCATTGTTTTCTTTAAAAAAATTTAAAAAACAAAAAAGCAACCTCCTGGAGCCCACAAGCCCTCTTTATTTACTAAAGTTCCAAATCCCATGGTTATCTTTTGTCTCATTCCAATATGCAAGGCCCTTCACCTAGTTGAGAGATACTTGTCCAGAGAGATGTTATTTTAAAGGCTGAACTTTGCACGCTCAGCAGTCTTGCCCTTGAATCAGAAACAGTCTGTTCAACAGAAGTCCCTGGAACTTCACCATCCAAACAAACATGGGGCTCAGGAACACCTCCCCCATCTCCGGGGAGAGGGTCCAGAGAACCACAGAATTAAAACAGCCCTGCCGTCTTTCCTCAACACAGGATTTTCTCTCCAAAGTGTCTGTACTTCAAATCTCTGATTTATGTAAGAGAGAAAACTTTACTTAGGTTCTAAGTGTCCTTAGTATTTTTTTTCTTCCTTCTAAACCAAGGCAAACACAGGTTCACTATAACATGAGACAGCAGTGGTAGCTGAGGCCCAGGAAGGGGTGGGGGTGAGGATGCAGGGGTGAAGTCAGAGGAGAGCACAGTATCTAGAAAGGAGCATCTGAGATTATTTTGAAACACAACATTAGAATCCATAAATCTAGGAACTGAAATTCCCTCAGGTTCCATAGTCATGTTATCTGGATGGTTTACACAGAGTTAAAGCCTCGTGGTTAGTATAGAAGCTACCCAGGTTTTAGAGCACTTCCTTTTCATTCTCTTCCATTCTCTCCTGGGATCTGACCTGTGGCCTGATCCCCAGCTCTTCATGGCCCTGCAATCTTGGCCTGCCTTTGTCACCAGACCTCTCTCTCCTCCCCTTTTCATTTTGGTGACTATTCAACACCATCCTTATGTTTCTATTGCATGCCTGGGGTGTGGAGGGTGTTTCTGCTTTTACTTCGTTGTTTGATTCTATCTGTCAGCCACGTAAAAGTCACCCTACATCCTTATATGTTCACGGTTCTATAGGCATATTTGAATTTCAAACAAATATGTGATTTTACAAACACAATATTTTACATACTGGTTCCCAGTCCAGGGGAAATATGTCCATAATATCAATTATGTTTTCAGGGAGATTGGTCGTATTTCTGTAAATCACCTCTGAATTTACCCCTGAACCAATAGGCAGGTTTTAGGGATCAGAAATTCTCCCACAAGAAAGTCCTTTAAAATAGAACGATGGTCCTAGCTTGGTACACTCATAGAAGTAAACCAAGCTTATCAAGGCCAGGCCACCACACTTCCATTTGTATGGTTAAGATGGGTTTTATAATTGCACAATGGGAGCCATTGATTCAGAAAAAGTGTAAGTTAATTAATGGATAATAAATCTATAACAGGATATTGAAAGAGACTCAGAAGCATCCAGAATCGTTACGCTCAATGGCCAAGGGCAATTTCTGTGAACACACATGAAATATCCCTTGATACTACTAGAAAAGACCTCTTTTTATAAAAGGATAGAAGGAATAAGTGTGGTATCTTTTACATGAGATGAGAGGGTCTGAGGGAAAGACAAATCAACCTGTCTTCTCAGGAGTGACCAGAGTCACTCGGAAATGTTAGGGCTTCTTACAAGAAACAGTGAAGAGGGCCCATTTTAAAGTACTTTTCTCTTTCTCCTTGTAAAAGATGAATGATATTTTTGACTGATGATTGGTTCCAGGAACTAAAACTGTGGAACAGACTTGAAGGAGAGCTGGATGGGAGACACAAACCCAAACTTTAGAGGATGGGTGATGGGAGGAAAGGATTGCAATAACAAGAGTTTTCTGGAGTATGTTTGATTTTCAGAAAAGACAGGGGCTCTTGGGAACAAACTTGGCTACAGTTATCTCAACATCCTGACCCAGCCCTGGGGAAACTTGTAGTGGGTTAAAAACAAAAGGTGGCACAGAGGTCAGCTTCAAAGGAGCCCAATAGCATTGTTATACCTGCGGGGGAAGGATTCTCTCCAGACTTCCTGAGAGAAACTTCACCAATCACTAGGGTGAGGAGGTGGCGAGAGGTGATGGCTCTGGGTGGCAGCCAGGTCAGCCTCCTGGGCACAAGCAAGAGCCGCATCAGTCAATTAAGATCATGATCACTTCTACAAATACTCTATCTTCCTTCAGTAAGCATCTTCTAGTCATACTTTCTCTAGCTGTCCAAAGTTCCCATCTGCAATGAGGTTTTGAAAATCATACCCAAATGCAGTGTGTTTTGGTTTCTAAGAAAGTTCCAGAGCTAGTTAGCCTCTAGGTGACACAAACTGCATTTATCTCCAGATCATCTGTTCTTGTCCTCTCCCAAACACTGATTCAATATTTTTTAATTAATTCACTTTATTCTTTAGAGAATTTCACGTTTGCAGAAAAATTGATCAAAATGTACACAGAGTTCTCATATTGCCTCTATGCCCCCCCCCACACACACTCTCTCTCTCTCTCTCTCACTTTTTCTCTCTCTCTCTCTCACAGTTCCCCCTATTATTATTCTCTTACATAGTGTGGTAAATTTGTTACAATTGATAAACCAATATTAATACATTATTATTAACTAAAGTCCATAGTTTACATCACGGTTCATTTTGGGGCTGTACAGTTCAATAGGTTTTGACAAATGTATCATGACTTGTATCCACCATTGTAATTTCATACAAAATAATTTCACTCTCCTAAAAATGCTCTGTGCTCCACCTAGTCATCCCTCCTCTTTTCCTGTGACCCCTGGCAAGCATTGAGCTTTTTACTGTGCCCATCAATTTGCCTTTCCCAGAGTGTCATATGGTTGGACTTGACCTATTTATATTGGCTTCTTTTGCTTAGCAATACACATTTAAGTTTCCTCCATATCTTTTCATGGCTTGGTAGTTCATTTCTGTTTGATGCTGAGTAATATTCCATTGTATGGATGTACCACAGTTTATTTATCCATCCACCTACTGAAGGACATCTTAGTTGCTTCTAATTTTTGGCTATTATGAATAAAGCTGCTATAAACATTCATGTGCAGGTTTCTGAGTGGACATAATTTTCCAACTCATTTGTGTAAATACCAAGGAGCATGATTGCTGGATCATATGGTAAAAGTATGTTTAGTTTTGTAAGAAACCACCAAACTGTCTTCCAAAGTGGCTGTGCTATTTTGTATTCCCACCATCAATGAATCAGAGTTCCTCTTGTTCCACAATTTTGTCAGCATTTGGTATTGTCAGTGATTGGATTTGGGCCATCTTAACAAGTGTTCAGTATCTCATTGTTTAATTTGTAATTTCCTAATGACATATGATGCTGAGTATCTTTTCACATGTTCATTTGTCATGTGTATATCTTCTCTGGTGAGGTTTCTGTCAGGGTCTTTGGCTTATTTTTTAATCAAGTTGTTTAGTTTCTTATTGTTGAGTTTTAAGAGCTCTTTGTATATTTTGGATAATAGTCTTTTATCAGATACATAATTGGCAAATATTTTCTCTCAGTTATGGGTTATCTTTTCATTCTCCTAATAGTATCTTTCAAAGAGCAGATTTTTTTAAATTTTAATGAAGTCCTGTATATCATTTTTTTTTTCATGGATTGTCCTTTTTGGTGTTGTATCTAAAAACTCATCACCGTACCCAAGGGCACCTAAACTTTCTCCTATATCATCTTCTAGAAATTTTACAGTTTCATGTTTTACTTTTGGGTCTATGATCCATTTTGAGTTAATTTTTGTGAAAGGCATAAGGCTTGTTTCTATATTACATTTTTTGCATGTTGATGTTGTTATTTCAGCATCGTTTGTTGAAAAGACCATCATTTCTCCATTGAATTGTCTTTGCTCATTTGTCAAAGATCAGTTGACTATATTTCTGGGAGTCTAATCCCAGACTCTCTATTCTGTTCTATTGATCTATTTGTCTATTCTTTTACTAATACCAATTTTGTCTTGATTACTGTAGCTTTATAGAAAGTCTTGAAGTTGCATAGTATCAGTCCTCCAGCTTTGTTCTTCTGTATCAATATTGTGTTGGTTATTCTGGGTCTTTTGCATTTCCATGTAAACTTGATAGTTTTTGTCAGTATTCACAAAATAACATGTTGGGATTTTGATTGGGATTACATTGAATCTATAGACCAAGCTGGGAAGAACTGACATCTTGAGTTTTCACATCCATGAACATGGACTATCTTTCCATTTACTTAGATCTTTTTAAATTTCTTTCATCAAAGTTTTGTAGTTTTCCTCATATAGATCTTGTGTATATTTTGCCACATTTATACCTAAGAATTTGTCTTTTTTTTTAATTAATATAAATGGTCTTCTGTTTTTAATTTCAAATTCCAATTGCTCATTTTTGGTACATAGGAAAGCAATTGACTTTAGTATATTAACCTTGTATCCTACAACCTTGGTATAATCCTTTTTAGTTTCAGGAGGTTTCTATTTGTTTTTGGTGAGGGGTTGTCAATCTATGAGATTTTCTGCATAAACAATCATGTCATCTGCCAACAAAAACAGTTTTGTTTCTTCTTGCCCAATCTGTATATATTTTATTTCCTTTTCTTGTGTTATTGCACATCATGTTCATGTATTGTTTACTTCTTTCTGAATATTTTTAATAGCCATGTCTTTATTTTGATTATTGGTTACTGTCTATGAACAATTTGATTTAATTCAATTTGACTTGATTTAATGTGTTTAGTTTGACTTAATGGGTTTATAAAACTACTCTTACACTTTAGTAACTGAGTTTCAATAACTGTAGTAAACCAGCAATCTCTGAGGGTGAGTGATGTGCCAGGAAAATTACAAACTGAAATTCTCACATTCCTGTAAGATTGGTCCAAAAGATAGCTGGAGAGGCACATTTGTAAAAGAGATTCAGTTCTATGAGAAACATTTTATACTTTACCGAGATAAATAATTTATTGTTTATTTATTCTAAATATGGGGTTGGCCAAAAAGTTCATTCCGGCTTTTCCATAAGATGTTACAGAACTTTTGGCCAACCCAGCATATAATCTGATAACTAATGATATCTGATAATCACTTTCTGCAGGTGAAAATCCCAGAACACAATGTCTCCCCTTTAAAAATAATTGCAAATTTTACTTTTACTTATATGATAAAATTCAACAAAATTGTATTCATGTGAATGAAATACCACATGTCTACAGGCAACAATCAAAAGTCAACTTTTCCATATTAGAGGAAGTGAGTGTTCTTAAGGTCCAGCAAGATCTGGTATAGGCAACTGCTTAATCTTCTTTAACCTAGGACTGCCTCTGTGTGTGTGTGTGTGTGTGTGTGTGTGTGTGTGTGTGTGTGTGTGTGTGTGTGTGTAGCCATCTTAATAACCTTCTCTATAAGACTCTTCCTGTACACAGAGAATCTGACTAACCTTCTGCATCCTTCAAAGCTACAAGCTAATGCTTATTTTTATACACCTGTAAAATGCACAAATTTTCTCTTCCTAAAGTGAGATAGTTAATAGAAGCATTTTACTACTAAGGCTGTATGTAAGACAGGACTTATGATAAACAGCACAGTTGAAAAAAATGCATGTAGTTGTTAAGGAGAGTACAGCTACTCCTGAAATCAGAAAAAGGAAGTAAACTGTGTTTCTTCCTCAAAGGGACAGATCTGGGGAGTCCTGCTACTATCTCAAATAATCTACTTGCAAATTTCAAAACAAAGGACACAAGGAAATTACAGGCTGTCTCTTTGATTTACAACTTCCCCCCAACCAGAGCTGGTACTTACACTGCTATGTCTGAAATTGATCTGTCTGGGAAGGTTTCAGAGGGATGGCCAGCCAACTGGTACACTGCTGCCAAGTCAGCTGATGCCACAGCCTGGTATGGGACCCTGGCCAAGTAACCCATAGTGTCTACCTGAAGGAGTTATTGTGCAGAGGTGGAGAGCAGTGTGGGGAGAAGGGGGGAGGAGGAGAAAGTTATGGAAATACATTTTGAAAATCCAAAGTGCAGTTGAAATTCCAGTCTTAATGAAAAACAGTAACAGGCTCCGCTAAATACCCACAAAGCCCTGCTAAAAATATGTGAAGTTCATCCAGAGTTCAAACCTCAGAATTATTTTTATTTCCCAGCTTAGGCCTATCAGAACTGCCATGAATGCTTTAGCTGTTTTAGTGAGAAAACAGTCTGTCCTTGCAAACTAACCAACATGTTCTTACATCACAAAATGAAGCCAGAAGTGAAAGAAACTTGACAAATCTCTCCTTGCCGTTTTACTGAGGTTTAAGAGCACTGAGTTTGGAGTCAGCGAATATAAATTTGAACTTATTAGCTTCTTGACAACCTCACTGAGCTTCAATTACTTAACCTTTAAAGTGGATTAGGCATAGGCCACTATACTGCGTGGAATAGGAAAAATTCAAAATCGCTTTCTTTCCACTGTTACATTACTGATTTGAATCATGTGTAAGTCCTCTCTATGGTCAGAATTACAATGTAGCTGAACCATAGCTGCTTCCCACTGACCCACAACACACGAAAGCTAAGACACTGAAAGGGAAGAAAATGTTTAATTTGGAAACCAAATATCTTTGAGACACTAATCCAGATGTAAACTGAAATCACACTGTCCTCTGACGTTGATATGAAAGTATGTCGAGCCCTGCCCCTCATTCAGTGGGAAGTTTATTGCTCTACTTCAGATTTCTACAGAATCTCAGGGGCTTGTGTTTATTTCTGGCTTCAAGTCCCTGCTTTCGCCACACATCGAAACTCACTTGAGGCTCACCTCCCCTCCTCTTCACCCATCCCCAATGAAACTACCCCTCACACACTCCCCCATTCAGAGTTCTTAAACAAAACCACTCACATAAACAATTGAGTAGATGGCAAACGTTACTGAAAGTTTGAAGATGCAGAAAATTTTACAATAACAAAAGCAACTGAATGTACACTACAAGGCATCCGGTGCTGAAAGGCATCTTGCCCCTTGCCTTTTCCCAAAGGAACCAACCTCCTTCCTACAGCCCAGCTCACTCTCCCTGGCCACACCCTCCTGCAACAAGAGTCCCGTCACCTGATTTGCAGAGAGATTTATCTCTCTACACCCTACTTGGTGCTGGTCCTTCTTTGGCTCATCCAGAGACACCCTGATGGGCTCTGTTAGGCAGACAGCCATCCACTTGGAGCCCCAGTGTCACTAGTAGAGGCTGTGAGATTTTATTCTTTCCTTCTCTGTACTGCTCCCTCCAGCAGTCTCTGTAAATTGAAGGAAGTAGTATAGAGATTTATTTTCCTATAATACATGTTATTATTCCCCAAACACCTAAGACAGACCTGACAATTTAAGGATTTTTTTAATGAGTATGTACTTTGAGCAGTGTTAGGTTTATAGAAAAGTTAATCAGAGTGTACAGAGAGTTTACATACACCCCTCCACCCTCTCCCCTTCACACAACCACACTTTCTTGTTCTTAATGTCTCGCATTAGTGTGCGAAACATGTTACAATTGATGAACCAATATTGATACATTATTATTAACTGAAGTCTATAGTTTACATTAGGGTTTACTTTGTTTTATACAGTCTATGAGTTTTCACAAATGTACAATGACATGTGTCCATCAATACTGTATCACACTGTCCTACATTTCATTGTCCTAAAAATACCTTGTGCTCCATCTATCCATCCCTCCCTTCCTTCCCCACAAAGCCCCTGACAAACACTGATAACAAGGTAACATAGCTAGTAAGGGGTGAAGTCAGTGACTATTGGACTCAAAAGTTAGTGCTTTTAACCACTGTCCCACCTGTCCTTTTTCTTTAGGCTTCCCTTACAGAAGAAAGGAAAATGGCTTTCTCAAATTCAATTTTAACTTGCACTTCATATGAAACCATTCTGTGTTAATTATCTTCACTGTCAGACACGGTATCTTTATGTGCTGAGGCAGTTTGTGCTAATCTGTGTCAAAAGGAATAAATGATAGCAACTTTGCTCAATGAAGTATTATTTTCTGGTCACCAGTGCTCAGAAAGAACCCTTGAGATCAACAACCAAATAAATGTACAAAAGTTGTAAACATTCAGAAAAGATTATGTTTGAAATTTAACCCACTATCTGGGGGGTGGGGTGGAAAGCATATAAGACTTTAACTCCACATTAATATAAACTACAAATAAAGCACATTAAATTAGAATTTCCAGTTCAATAGTAGATGCGAATGGTAAATAAGGGAGAGTAAGTAACTGTAAATAAAGAAAGCCCTCCACTGCATACCACTTGCTTGGTACAGCCAGATGCCTCCAATCATCATCTTTAATTTTTGAGAGCAAATTTCTGCTGCGCTATCAATCATTGACTATAATGTTTGCATGTGGCTGGCTTGGTTACTCTTTGGGCATTTGTTTTCCTACTTCTCAGTCATTATTTTGCAGAGATGATCTGCAAATGGTGCACCCAGTCAAGTCTGGTCTCTGAGGATTGCAGTCTACAGGGCCCAGCACTGACCATGGAAACTTTGACAAGAGTGGTATTAGAGGAATAGTGGAGGCCAGACTGGAAAGGGTTAGGAGAGGTAAAGGACTGAGAAAATAGGTTCATGGAGGACAGACTGTTTAATGAATAAATTTGGCTGTGAAGGACCTGAGCGTGTCTGTAGAACAGAAGCCAGTAAACAAAAGCCAGTAAGTTTTTCAGCCAGTAAAATTCTGTAGAACAGAAGCCAGTAAGAGAGAGCAACAAAAGGTAAAGGAGTAAGAAAAAAATAGCTACAGTTCCTGGGGTCCAAGGAGGTGGGAGGGAATGTTGCTCTTAGGGCGCTGCTGAAAACCCATCGCAGCTGGAGAAGGTTATA